>NW_027196123.1:0-107347 GCF_038502225.1 Cherax quadricarinatus | reverse complement strand
AAAAAGAGATAGAGCCATATCTGACCCAAGGTTGTTATACAGCCACATTAGGAGGAAAACAACAGTCAAGGACCAGCTAATCAGGCTGAGAAAGGAAGGAGGGAAGCTCATAGAGAGCGACCAGCAAGTATGTAAAGAGCTCAACAGAATATTTAAGGAGGTATTCTATGTACTCATCTGCTTCTCTTCTATCCAGTCCTCCCATCTCAAAACTTCATTGGTTTTAATGAGCAGTGCAAATCCATCTTCCCATCAGTTTACCTAGTCTTTCCTCAACATTTGATATCCAGTTGGGAAGATCACGTCTGTTATCACCCTCATAAGTTTTGTCTCTGAGTACTATTATGTCCGGGGTTGCCACTCCTCACTCTTATCTGATATTCCATCTGCGTTGGTGTACCATACCTTCAGCTTCCTTTCCAGTACTGTATTCTGGGAAGGAGAGGGGTTGGTACAGGCTGTGCATACGAAAATTAGGGCTGGGTATTATGGAAGGCTGCGACGATGGTAGTTTTAGTGCTATGGGAGGTGGGGACTGGGGTTATGGAGTGTGGCTCGTTTCTGGTTATTGTACTCACCTAATTATGGTTGCAGGGGTCGATTCATAGCTCCTGGCCACGCTTCTTCACTGGTCGCTACTAGGTCTACTCTCTCTCTCTCTCCCTCTCTGCTCCATGAGCTTTACCATATCTCTTCTTAAATCTATGTATAGATTCTGCCTCCATTACATCAATCTCTGGTCTATCCCACTTTCTGACAACTCTGTGACTGAAGAAATACTTCCTAACATCCCTGTGGCTCAAATGAGCCTTCAACTTCCAGTTGTGATCCCTTGATGCTGTGTCCCATCTCTGGAACATCCTGTCTCTGTCCACCTTGTGTTTGGTTCGTGTGGTGTAGTAGGGAATGTTTTTCATATTATGCACCATTTCTCTCTTGAATGTCAGTTTAACTGGGCGATTTTTCCCTCAAGTACCCCCAAGTCTCTGAAAATTTGTCAACTAGAACATGTCCTCTTCTGTTATTGCAATTTTACTCTCAATCTCTCCTCCCCCCTCCCCCCCTTCCCTTGTCTCCTTTCATCATAGGTTCCACCTTCTGCCTCATGAAGCACATGAACATAAGGTGACAATTTTTTCCCCTCCATATCTCTGGATCCGATTTTAGCATCTTTTCACTTGTTTTCCTTATGGTCTCCCAGACGTCCTAGTGGCCTGATATCACTTCTGCAAGGTACTTATCTCCTTCCCCCTTTCTGTCCTCGCTGTCCACTGATGGTCCAATTCCCAGCACCTTGCTCCTATTGGGTCTCGTCTCTGTATCCTACTTCAGCATTTCTAATTCTTTTGCCAGGCTCTGCATCTTTACCTCAGCAGCTACAGCTCATATCTCCACTTTTATGCTCTGTTTAGATATCTTCTCCATCATTGTGTTGTAAAACTCGTTTAGTAATTTTTCCCATTCTAGTACCAGTGTGTTCTTGAGCCTTTCTGCCCATGATTCTTTCTCAGACCAGCTATTCCCAGTTCCCTTGCTTCTCCATCCTACCTTTTGGGATACCATATTGTTATTTTTAGTGGGGGTGTCGTGGTGGTAGTGTGTTCTGTAAGGTACTCACCTATTTGTGGTTGCAGGGGTCGATACATGGCTCTTGGCCCCGCCTCTTCACTTATTGCTACTAGGTCCTCTCTATCCCTACTCCATGAGCTTTATCATACCTCGTCTTATAACAATGTATGGTTCTTGCCTCCACTACATCACTTGCCAGATTATTCCACTTCCTGACAACTCTAAGACTAAAGAAATGCTTCCTAACATCTCTTTAACTCATCAAAGTCTTCAGCTGCCAATTGTGTGTGTGTGTGTGTGTGTGTGTGTGTGTGTGTGTGTGTGTGTGTGTGTGTGTGTGTGTGTGTGTGTGTGTGTGTGTGTGTGTGTGTGTGTGTGTGTGAGGGAGAGTGTGTGTGTATGTGTATGTGTGTGTTAAGTCACCTATTTGTAGTTGCAGGCATCGATCACGGCTCCTGGCACCGCCTCTTCGCTGGTCACAACTAGGTCCACTCCGTGCTCCTTGAGCTTTATCGTAACTTTTCTTAAAGCTATGTGATGAAAAAAGCTATGTTGTAACCCCCCCTCCTTGTTCCTGTGTCCCTTCTGTGAAACATTCTGTCCCTATCCACCTTGTCAATTCCTCTCAGTATTTTTCATGTCGTTCTCATGTTTTTCTATCCCTCCCGTCCTCCAGTATCATCAGGTTGATTTCCATTAATTAACCTCTCCTCGTAGGACATACTACTTTACTTAAGGACTAGTCTTGTTGCAAACCTTTGCACTTTCTCTAATTTCTTGAAAATGCTTGGCCAGGAGTGGGTTCCATACTGGTGCTTGACGTACACAGTGAGTATCATACACGGTATGATACTCACCCCAAGATCCTTGTAATTGAGTGAAGTCTGCAGACTTTGGCCCCACTTTGCACTTGGTTAAACTCCAGGAGCTAGTTGTTGAACAGGGTTGCACCCTATCCAGATCTTTTTGTGGTCCTTGTGTGGGAAAAGTTCATTAAATAAGAGTGGAAAACTGAATGACTGGTGGAGGAAGTAAGACTGGTAGTATACCTGTTCAGAAAGGGGTATGTGAGCAGTTACTTTTAACCCCCCCCCATCATCAATTGGGTGAGAGTCAATAAAGGACCCTTGCTGGCAGAGTTGGGTCACTTGACTCCCTGCTCGCATCAAGTCTGTAAGTATAAAACCCCACTCTTAGTTAGTTATTTTCTGTTTATTATTTTTTTTAAATTAATAGAGACAAAAGTTATACTCTTGTTAGGATTTTTAACTTTGTCCGGACTTGGATACAACTACGTTTATAAGATAATATTTGGTCATCATCATTTCTCATAAAGGCCTTCGACCTATCATGTGAATGACTCCTTGTCAGGATCGTAATTTCATTTTTATTTACTTCTTATCATTGCTGAATGATTGTGTCACCTGACAGGAGACGAGACGAGCAGCAAGATCTAATAAGAGATCAGAAACTGAAGAATTCATCGTCTTGGGAACTCTGTTGTTCCTTCACCTTTTGTTCCACATCTACTACATTACGAGACCTTTACTGAGCAGGTCCATAATCTCATCAAAGGCCGCATCTTGGGAACTCTGCTGTTCCTTCACCTTTGCTTTAGATCTTCACTCCTGTGCAGGTCAAAAGCCTCATTTGAGAACTGTTTTTCTCTCCCACCAGGACAGAGCTATTATCTCGGCAACACACTGAGGAACTTACCTTGTTCTTTATACTCTATTGCCGATTTTCAGTTCACTACCACTGCCAGCAGCTAGCTCCCTTACCTAAGCTGCTAGCTGAACACCTTTATAGGTATTGTAACCGTCTGGAGCTGGACTTCACAACAGTCACGACCACCTGTGACCTTACTTTCTCCCTCGTCCCGTTACACTCCAGCAATTCCTGTGCGCCTTGCCATACCAACGGCTGACTCGGAACAGCATCCTTCTGTACATAATAGCCGTGTTCATTTTATTTATTCATTTAATCTTCCCACAATTTGCTTCAGTTAGGACGATTTCATGTTTGTTTTATATTTTAAGATAATTGTTATATTCAATAAAAATTTGTTTATCTTGCTTTGTTATAACTTATTTTTCTATGTTTTATTTTCATAAGCAGGAGGAGGCTCCTTCAAAAACTCTTTGAGGGTTTGAAAGGCCCTTACACCTTCACATCCTATCTGATCCTCATGCATTTTGAATTCTCCTCATTAGCTTCACATAGTCTGCAAACAGGGACACATCTGAATCTATCCCTTCCATTATGTCATTCACATATACCAGGAACAACAACGACCCTCTTAACTGATCCTTGTGGAAACCCGGTCTTCACAGGTGCCCACTCTGACACCTCGTCACGCACCATGATCACTTGTTTCCTTCTTGTCTGATCCATTGCCTTTTCTTTTATTCCTGCCTGTTCCTCTAGCTTTTGCATTAATCTTTGTAGCAGTGTGGTAGCAAGGGTCGATTAACAGCTCCCGGCCCCCTTTCTTTGCTGGTCGCTACTAGGTCTACTCTCTCCCAACTCCATGAGCTTTATGGATCTTGGCTACACTACATTACTCTCTAGACTGTTCCACTTTCTGACAACTTTGACTGAAGAAATATTCCTAACAACTCTGTGACTTAGGTGAGTCTTCGATTAACCAGTTGTGACCCCTTGTTGCTGTGTCCCATCCCTGAAACATCCTGTCCTTATCCACCTTAACAATTCTTCTCAGTATTTTGTATTTTGTCTTTATCATGTCTTCCCCCCCCCCTCCTCCCCTCTGTCTTAATGTCGCCAGGTCAGTTTACCTTAACCTCTCCTCGTAGGACATACCCCCTAGCTCCGGGATTAGTCTTGCTGCAAACTTTGACCAAGTGTGGGGTTCCAAACTGGTGCTGCATACTCCAATATGGGCCTCACGTACAATGTTCAGTCTTGAACGATTCCTCACTAAGGTGTCGAAATGCTATTCTTAGGTTTGCCAGGCACCCATATGCTGCAGCAGTTATTTGATTAACGTGCCCCTCAGGAGATGTGCTCTATATTATACTCACCCCAAGATCCTTTTCTTTGAGTGAGATTGTCTTTGGCCTCCTAGCTTGTACTCTGTTTGCGGTCTTCTTTGACCTTCCCCAATCTTCATGACTTTGCACATGGTGGGGTTAAATTCTAGGAGCCAGTTTGCTGGACCAGGTTTGCATCTTGTCCCAATTCCCATGTAGTCCTACTTGATCCTCATCAGATTGAATTCTTCGCATTAGCTTCACATCATGTCCGTCATGTTATTCACATATACCTGAAACAGCACCTGCACTAGGACTGACCCTTGTAGAATCCCCCTTCTTACAGGCGCCCACTCTGACACGTGTGTGTTGTGGGAGGGCCCTTTCATGTGTAATATTCCCTGTTTGAACTGTACAAGGTAAATATGAGGTCCAGCCTTGCTGGTTCATCCTCTCCTCACTCGCTGGTTGTGTCCAAACATGTTGGTGCATGACGTTTTCCAGTACTGTTTCCAACCCCTTAGCCCTCTGGTACCCCCATGTGGCTTCTAGTTTTCCCACTTAGTCTCCTTGTGGTTGAAATCCCCCATGAAGTGTAACTTTGCCTTGGCCACCTCGGTCAGTATGTCCACCATCTTTCTGTTACTGTCATTGTACGCTTGTCTTCGTCTCCTGCTTGTCAGTGCCCGGTTGTACATCACTATCATTTTTGGACCCCTGCTCTGAAGTGCTCCTACAATGTATTTGTCTGCTTCCCCTCTGCCTTGACCTCCCATCTCCTCGAAAATCCATTTTTTTTTCATGAGCATTGCAACTCCTACCCCTCTGTTCCGTCTTTCCTCAGGATCTGCAATCCATTCGAGAAGATTGCGTCTATCACCCCCATGAGCTTTGTCTCGTGAGTACTATGTCCGGAGATGATTCAGTGATTCGTTCTTGCCACTCTCCACTCATTGGTTATTCCATACGCGTTGGTGTACCATATTTTCAGCTACCTTTCCAGTACTGCATTCTGTGGGGTTGGATGGGCTTGTGCTGGCTGAGGGTGCGGAAGGCAGGGCTGGGTACTGTGGGAGATTTCTGTGATGGCGGTATTATTGCTGTGGGGAGGGGACTGTGAGTGTGGCTTGTTTCTAGTTATTGTTTCACTGGTATGAGGTGGAAGAGGTTGAGGGGTTTCTCTGGGTGATTCTGTGGGTGGTTGTGTTTATTGTTTTCCACAATGCTTCACTCACCTGTCTGTCATTGCCTGACCTGTCTTCCCTTATTTCCACTGGCGTCGTCCTGCTCTCTTTCTCGGTTTCTGCTGCACGAACTTGCTTCATAACATTTCTGTCTTGAATATCGGTTTGACTGTTTTTTTATTCTGAAAATTTGTCAGCTGGGTCATATCCTTCCCTCTTGTTATTGTAATGATGTTCTCAATCTTTTACCTCCCCTGGTCTTCTATCGTTGACAGTCCTCCCAGTCTATATTGGGTTTAGATACATCTCAAGTGCATTATTTCATTTTCCTAAGTCAGTTAAGTTACAAGGCATTCCATATCCTCAATCATGGATAGTATTACAACACAGCCTTATAGATACTGTTGTCTGTAAATGGAGAAATCTGGGTTCGTAGATTTTATAAAAGTCTTCAATATATGGAAGGGGTGTTCAACTCAAGTTAATTGTAAGCGGCTGCATAATTAACTTGACTTAAACATCATGCTTATTCTGTGAGCAGCAGAACAAATAACAATGTTCCAGAGGTCAAAATGGATCTTTGTCAGAACTTACTGGCATTGTTACATCACTAGAAAGAAATATTAATCATTTCATATTTTACAGTTACTTCATATAGTTGATGTATATAACACTGGATCCAGTCTCTTTAGAAACTAGACATTCATCTTGTGGATGGAAAATTCTGATGCAACCTCAAGATTTCAGATATCTAAGCATTAGGAATGAAATGTTTTGCTATATCCTGTAAGGTTTGCAAGACAATGTCTCTGGAAGGTAGGATGTTTACACACTCGAATATATAATGCAGAGTCTCTGTCAACTTGTATTTTATGTCACTGACATGTCCATACAAACAGTAATACCAGAGATACTTATAACCTTAGTCTAACAGTAACACCATCTTACAGTATTATTTTCCACATAGATAAGTTTAACTTTGTCACACTGAATCTGCAAGTTTCTGTCTCCACTGCACTAATTTCTTCAAGCTCGTTTACTAGTTAATTTCTGACAGTGTATCGTGAAAACAATATAATGATTATCTAGTAACTTTAAGAGAAGAAAATTTCGTATTTAATGTAAAAGGTTGGTAAAATATGATACAATTATACGATGCACTGCGGGTTTCTTCTCTTATAAGTAAAACTGAGGCAGGCTAAAAATTAAAAAAAAAAAAAAATCTTATTTGTGATAAATTTCTGGATAATTTATAAATTTCTTATGAGTCTGTCTCCCTCTTATGGGACAAGATGTAAAAAAATAGAAACCTATAGTACTATTCGTATATACATATTCAATGATTACTTATTAAGTACATTATCAGGCTACTTAATCACACAGGAATACAACTCACTTATTCCTAGTTATTCCTTCATAGTGTGGCAAGACGTTGCTGTAAATGGAAATGTTGATTGGAATTCTTGTGATATTCAATTTTCCATATACTGTCAAAGTGATGATTTTCTGCAGTTCATGTGTCAATATATAGAAAATAGTATTTCAACAACTACTTGAGACAACGTTAACATTGGCTACACTACCTCATATACATCCATGTTTATGTAGAAACATTCCTTTATAATCATTAAGTGACAGACTTAACCACTCAACATACCTTGATTCTTAAGGTGGAATATTTTATTGACTATTCCTTAAGATTTCAGCCTTACGGAACAAGATAAAGTCGATCAGTTCTTGATATAACTCTAGAGAACAATACAAATTTTAATTAGCAAATAAAATGTGAATCCTGTCATTAAGCCTTGATAACCAGTAACTATATTGTTATGCATAATAACCATTTTAATGCTGGAGGCCAATTACTTGACACACACTGCAATTATTGTAATCTAAGACAAAAAATGACAGTAAATTTCTTTCCGTACTAATCCATACGTCATATGACTTTACGATAGCACTTAACCACTTAATAATCAATACTGTCAGCAAAGTTTTAAGGAACATTGCTTAAAGTTTGTATACATGAAAGTCGTGTCACTGCACCTCCGCGACAGTCTTGCTTTTCTTTTCTACGCTCATAGTCTAGCTTAAGCTCACATACATTCTAAGTCACCTTTTGTAAGAAAATCATTTATAATATCCCATAAAAAAATTGAAATATTCGTTGATGTATGCAAATATACATACTTACTCATATGAATACTGCACGAGTACTGCACGAGTACTGCACGAGTACTGCACGAGTACTGCACGAGTACTGCACGAGTACTGCACGAGAGATTTGTATGATTCTTATAAAAATCAGACAGATGATTACATAGTGGGTAGAGTCAGAGCTGAGGACCCACAGTGATGGTAGGGTAGAGTCAGAGTTGAGGGTCCACAGTGATGGTAGGGTAGAGTCAGAGCTGAGGGTCCACAGTGATGGTAGGGTAGAGTCAGAGTTGAGGGTCCACAGTGATGGTAGGGTAGAGTCAGAGCTGAGGACCCACAGTGATGGTAGAGTAGAGTCAGTTGAGGGTCCACAGTGATGGTAGGGTAGAGTCAGAGCTGAGGGCCCACAGTGATGGTAGGGTAGAGTCAGAGTTGAGGACCCACAGTGATGGTAGGGTAGAGTCAGAGCTGAGGACCCACAGTGATGGTAGGGTAGAGTCAGAGCTGAGGGTCCACAGTGATGGTAGGGTAGAGTCAGAGCTGAGGACCCACAGTGATGGTAGGGTAGAGTCAGAGCTGAGGACCCACAGTGATGGTAGGGTAGAGTCAGAGTTGAGGGTCCACAGTGATGGTAGGGTAGAGTCAGAGTTGAGGGTCCACAGTGATGGTAGGGTAGAGTCAGAGTTGAGGACCCACAGTGATGGTAGGGTAGAGTCAGAGCTGAGGGTCCACAGTGATGGTAGGGTAGAGTCAGAGTTGAGGACCCACAGTGATGGTAGGGTAGAGTCAGAGTTGAGGGTCCACAGTGATGGTAGGGTAGAGTCAGAGTTGAGGACCCACAGTGATGGTAGGGTAGAGTCAGAGTTGAGGGTCCACAGTGATGGTAGGGTAGAGTCAGAGTTGAGGGTCCACAGTGATGGTAGGGTAGAGTCAGAGTTGATGGTAGGGTAGAGTCCACAGTGATGGTAGGGTAGAGTCAGAGTTGAGGACCCACAGTGATGGTAGGGTAGAGTCAGAGTTGAGGGTCCACAGTGATGGTAGGGTAGAGTCAGAGTTGAGGACCCACAGTGATGGTAGGGTAGAGTTAGAGTTGAGGGTGATGGTAGGGTAGAGTCCCACAGTGATGGTAGGGTAGAGTCAGAGTTGAGGGCCCACAGTGATGGTAGGGTAGAGTCAGAGTTGAGGACCCACAGTGATGGTAGGGTAGAGTCAGAGTTGAGGGTCCACAGTGATGGTAGGGTAGAGTCAGAGTTGAGGGCCAACAGTGATGGTAGGGTAGAGTCAGTGATGATGTAGGGTAGAGTCAGAGTTGAGGACCCACAGTGATGGTAGGGTAGAGTCCACAGTGATGGTAGGGTAGAGTCAGAGCTGAGGGTCCACAGTGATGGTAGGGTAGAGTCAGAGTTGAGGACCCACAGTGATGGTAGGGTAGAGTCAGAGTTGAGGGTCCACAGTGATGGTAGGGTAGAGTCAGAGTTGAGGGTGATGGTAGGGTAGAGTCCCACAGTGATGGTAGGGTAGAGTCAGAGCTGAGGGCCCACAGTGATGGTAGGGTAGAGTCAGAGTTGAGGACCCACAGTGATGGTAGGGTAGAGTCAGAGTTGAGGACCCACAGTGATGGTAGGGTAGAGTCAGAGCTGAGGACCCACAGTGATGGTAGGGTAGAGTCAGAGCTGAGGGCCCACAGTGATGGTAGGGTAGAGTCAGAGCTGAGGGTCCACAGTGATGGTAGGGTAGAGTCAGAGCTGAGGGTCCACAGTGATGGTAGGGTAGAGTCAGAGTTGAGGGTCCACAGTGATGGTAGGGTAGAGTCAGAGCTGAGGACCCACAGTGATGGTAGGGTAGAGTCAGAGTTGAGGGTCCACAGTGATGGTAGGGTAGAGTCAGAGCTGAGGACCCACAGTGATGGTAGGGTAGAGTCAGAGCTGAGGGTCCACAGTGATGGTAGGGTAGAGTCAGAGCTGAGGACCCACAGTGATGGTAGGGTAGAGTCAGAGTAGGGTAGAGTCAGAGCTGAGGAGGACCCACAGTGATTGTAGCGTAGAGTCAGAGCTGAGGGTCCACAGTGATGGTAGGGTAGAGTCAGAGTTGAGGGTCCACAGTGATGGTAGGGTAGAGTCAGAGTTGAGGGTCCACAGTGATGGTAGGGTAGAGTCAGAGTTGAGGGTCCACAGTGATGGTAGGGTAGAGTCAGAGTTGAGGGCCCACAGTGATGGTAGGGTAGAGTCAGAGCTGAGGGCCCACAGTGATGGTAGGGTAGAGTCAGAGCTGAGGGTCCACAGTGATGGTAGGGTAGAGTCAGAGCTGAGGACCCACAGTGATGGTAGGGTAGAGTCAGAGCTGAGGACCCACAGTGATGGTAGGGTAGAGTCAGAGCTGAGGGCCCACAGTGATGGTAGGGTAGAGTCAGAGCTGAGGGTGATGGTAGGGTAGAGTCCACAGTGATGGTAGGGTAGAGTCAGAGCCACAGTGATGGTAGAGTAGAGTCAGAGCTGAGGGCCCACAGTGATGGTAGGGTAGAGTCAGAGCTGAGGGCCCACAGTGATGGTAGGGTAGAGTCAGAGCTGAGGGCCCACAGTGATGGTAGGGTAGAGTCAGAGCTGAGGGCCCACAGTGATGGTAGGGTAGAGTCAGAGCTGAGGGGGTAGAGTCCACAGTGATGGTAGTGTAGAGTCAGAGCTGAGGGCCCACAGTGATGGTAGGGTAGAGTCAGAGCTGAGGGCCCACAGTGATGAGGACCCACAGTGATGGTAGGGTAGAGTCAGAGCTGAGGGCCCACAGTGATGGTAGGGTAGAGTCAGAGCTGAGGGCCCACAGTGATGGTAGGGTAGAGTCAGAGCTGAGGGCCCACAGTGATGGTAGGGTAGAGTCAGAGCTGAGGGCCCACAGTGATGGTAGGGTAGAGTCAGAGCTGAGGGCCCACAGTGATGGTAGGGTAGAGTCAGAGCTGAGGGCCCACAGTGATGGTAGGGTAGAGTCAGAGCTGAGGGCCCACAGTGATGGTAGGGTAGAGTCAGAGCTGAGGGCCCACAGTGATGGTAGGGTAGAGTCAGAGCTGAGGGCCCACAGTGATGGTAGGGTAGAGTCAGAGCTGAGGGCCCACAGTGATGGTAGGGTAGAGTCAGAGCTGAGGGCCCACAGTGATGGTAGGGTAGAGTCAGAGCTGAGGGCCCACAGTGATGGTAGGGTAGAGTCAGAGCTGAGGGCCCACAGTGATGGTAGGGTAGAGTCAGAGCTGAGGGTCCACAGTGATGGTAGGGTAGAGTCAGAGCTGAGGACCCACAGTGATGGTAGGGTAGAGTCAGAGCTGAGGGTCCACAGTGATGGTAGGGTAGAGTCAGAGCTGAGGGCCCACAGTGATGGTAGGGTAGAGTCAGAGGACAGAGAGAGAGACAGAGACAGAGACAGAGACAGAGACAGAGACAGACAGACAGACAGACAGACAGAGAGGGAGGGAGATGGGTATCTTGCATATTCTTGAACTGCGAGAAGATCAACACATGCGTAGTCTCGAAGTCTGCACGCTCGTAGCAAGAAAACTAAGGCAGTGATAAATTACTTATATATTTTCCTTCACCAAAACAGCATGCAAGCATAAGTACAATGTATGTACACATTGTACAAAGCAAGTTTGGAAACAAGAAACACAGTGAGGAATGTGGGTAAGTCTGCCAATGTTCCTTCACGAGACTCCTACCTAGTTTCACAACTTCAACTGGTTGGCTTATGATTGGCTGGATTGAACCAAGATGTTAGCATAACAAGGGAAGCCCCGCATCTGGTTTGTTGGTCGGGAGCGCATAGCTATGTAGGTGTGTGACACCAGCCGAATAAAATATAGCATATTCTTAGCATGCCACAGATACTGCACCTCACAAGAGACTGGGTCAAAAACTTGAGGTGCGAACAGGAATAATAGGGAATGTACTCTTGTGGATCAAAGAGTACCTTACTGAAAGGAAAGAGTGATTGTCCGAAAAGAGATGTTAAAATCTGGAAGAATGACGAGCGTAGTTCTGCAGTAATCAGCATTAAGTCCAATTCTGTTTCGGATATTTGTGTGATATACCAAATGGGATTGAGGTAAATGCATCTCTGTTGCTGATTCTTTATCACTGATACGTATGAAGACAAGAAAACGTTATCAATGAATCTTAATGAATGAATATTAATAAACACAGCACGTCACAAACATTTGCTTCAGAATCCTTTTACAAATCACAAAAAGGGGCATCCAAAAAACAAACACGCTGGTATTCGTATTGTCACAAACAAAAACAGAAGAAAACACATATATGGTACTGGTGTTATTGCCTAAAGAAGGAAATCCACTAAAGTGGTAAATAAAAAACATGATAATCCTTCCATCTTGGGCAAACCTAGCCAATAAATGTTTAAGTTCACCTTCCTCTTCAAGAGGAACATTTACTGTCTTCATAAAAACAGATTAACTTTCCGAAAATCAGTTGATGTTGATATTCCTAAAATTAAGTTTGGGAATTTTAGGTATTATTTTAGGTATTATTTTAGGAGTTGAGTCCCTTTAAGATGTTGCCTGAATTTACTTTTTTTTTCCTTCCTCATGCTATTTAAATTCGTTTTGCGCTTAAGTCGAGAACGCCTCACCCATTTGGCTTCAATTTTTTAACACTTGTGTACGGAAAAGAGGATTGAATTATAGGATTAATAGGCTTGTTTAGACGCCCAACTTTCTGGTTTGGCTCAGAAAACAAAAAATGAAGCGTCAGTGGCCGAGATTCAAACGTTTAAAAACGAATCTAAAAATGATGACGATGACGGACGGAAATTTAAAAGTGTAGATGCACATCTGAGAGTTTTACATGTAAAATACTAGGGAATTTTAAATCACGTTAAATATATTTCAATTTACCTCTTCTGAATGGCTTCAAAATTTCAAGGATGATGCATCTTAAGAGTCATGCTAGCACCTATTAAGCAAGCTATTTTTTTTTGATTTAGTAAATTAAAAAAATCTTGGAATCATTAACAATCGTGTCGTAACTGGAGAATGTTTCGTCTGGTCGGCTTCACATTGTTACCACTGGAATGGTTTCCTGAAAATAAGATCTACACTGCCACTGGGCGGCAAAAGTCACAATTTCCCAATTCTATTAAATAAATAGTGTGGAAATTTTTTATAATTTTCCTGTAATTTGAAGGGATAATAGTGTTTATATAATATTATTGATGTGTATCTTTAATGTATCTTACAGTAATCAACTAATTAAGTAAAATTTAATTGTTATATTAGAAAAATTAATATACAAATAAAGAAAATGTATTACACACCTGGAAATATCACTGGATTTAATTAACCGTTTGTGTAAAAGATAAATATTTAGTGACGGGAAGCCGGAATATAGCGTAGTGTGTATATTGTACTAATGAGAGGTCTGTCTACCTGGAGTTTACCTGGAAGGCATTCTGAGGATCAACGTCCCCCGCGGCCCGGTCCACGACCAGACCTCTCGGTGGATCAGGGCCTAATCAGCGAGGCTGTTACTGCTGGCCGCACGTAGTCCAACGTAAGAACCACAGCCCGGCTGATGTGGTACTGACTTTACCAGGGGTCTATTGGTAATTCCCCTTATGGCTGGTGGGAGGCTGTTGAACAATCTTGGGTCACGGATACTTATTGTCTTTTACCTTAGTGTATTAATGACGCCCCTACTTTTCATCGGGGTATGTTGTATCACCTTCCAAGTCTTTTGCTTTCGTAAGGAATGATTTGTGTGTGCAGATTAGGGACCAGTCCCTCTAAGATTTTCCAGGTGTAGATTATGATGCATCTTTCTCGCCTGCGCTCCAGTGAGTACAAGTCAAGTGCTTTTAAGCGTTCCCAGCAGTTAAGGTGTTTGATGGAACTTATATGTGCAGTAAAGGTTTCTTGTACATTGTCTACATCTGCAATTTCACCTGCCTTGAATGGAGAGAACAAGTGATTTAAAAAGGATCACCACTGGTTTAGCATCTCTTGTCTTGAATGTTCTCATTATCCGTCCTATCATTTTCCTCGCAGATGTGATAGTGGCACTGTTGTGATCCTTGAAGGTGGGATCCTCAGACATTACCAATCCCAGATGGTACTGTCTGAGGATCATTACTTTTCCGCTCTATTGCGTGATTAGAGTTTGTAGTATACTCAGTCCTAACTATTATTTCCTCCATTTTTCCATAACGTAGTAGTTGGAATTTATCTTCATTGAAAATCTTATTGTTCTCTGTTGTCCACTGGAAAACTTGGTAGTGTAATTAATCGCGGATCATCGGGGCCGATAGAAACGTTATCGATCGAATTTTACAGTGACAGAATAAAGGAAGTGAAAGTGTATGTGGGAGTGTTCAGATATATAGTGTATCTTCATCATAAAGATAATAAAGTGTATGTGGGAGTGTTCAGATATATAGTGTATCTTCATCATAAAGATAATAAAGTGTATGTGGGAGTGTTCAGATATATAGTGCATCTTCATCATAAAGATAATAAAGATGAAAAATAAGACGCGGTGTTAACGGGACGAGGAATTGTATCAACCTAAATTATCTTCCTTATATGCGTGGTATAAAACCACATAAAAGGTAAGGTAGCTAGTTATTGGCTAATATTAGTGTACCTTCTTGTAGGAAGGTGTTAGGATATATCACCAAGACCATAACTTGGTAAGTGAGATATATTCTTGATGTCAATAAAACAATGTAATTAATGTTTTGATTTACTGTAAAAAATATTCATACACAAGTCACTTAATAATTTTCATACAGTGCACACATAATTTGCCATTGCTACTGGCTTAAATTTTCATAATATGTAGGAACCATAAGTTCCTAATCTAAGGACCATATGGACCTTAGTTTAGGACCATATGGTTCCTAATGAGTCGGGGAGCTGAGATGGTGGGCATTGAAGAGTACATTATTATAACAGTGTCTCTAAGACCAACATTACTCCATGATGCATCAATACCAGTAAGGTAATATTTATTTAGATGTGTCAGAGTTCTCTCCAGTTATGTGGGTGAAAGGTTAATCCAAGATTGTACTGGAAAAAATTATGTGGGTGAAATGTTAATCCAAGATTGTACTGGAAAAAATTATGTGGGTGAAATGTTAATTCAAGATTGTACTGGTAAAAATTATGTTGGTGAAAGGTTAATTCAAGATTGTACTGGTAAAAATTATGTTGGTGAAAGGTTAATTCAAGATTGTACTGGTAAAAATTATGTGGATGAAAAGTTAATTCAAGATTGTACTGGTAAAAAATTATGTGGATGAAAGGTTAATTCAAGATTGTACTGGTAAAAATTATGTGGATGAAAGGTTAATTCAAGATTGTACTGGTAAAAATTATGTGGATGAAAGGTTAATTCAAGATTGTACTGGTAAAAATTATGTGGATGAAAGGTTAATTCAAGATTGTACTGGTAAAAATTATGTGGATGAAAGGTTAATTCAAGATTGTACTGGTAAAAATTATGTGGATGAAAGGTTAATTCAAGATTGTACTGGTAAAAATTATGTGGGTCAAAGGTTAATTCAAGATTGTACTGGTAAAAATTATGTGGGTCAAAGGTTAATTCAAGATTGTACTGGTAAAAATTCACACACAATTTCTCACAAATAGTGACATGAATATTTTATTAATTATGGAAAGCATCTTTTGATTGGCATTAAATATTATTGTTGCTTTGTATAATAAGAATGATAACTCGATATTTAGTCAGAATAGATACAAATTTAAATTTTTACATAAATTGTTAAAAAAATAGAAATCATTAGAATTAGATCAATTACTCAAGAATGACTTTTCTAATTAACTTCAAACTTTTCCCATTAATGGATTTATTTTAACACAGTTTGTCACTCACACTGAATCATGTAAAATTTTAATTTGATAATTTTATCAAGCAAATTGTTTCTGATGTTTTAACTGGTGAATAACTCTTCCGATCAGCGTCATCATATTTTTTTTATGAATTTTAATCCGTATGGAAGCCATTTTTTTTTTTTTCAAATTTGTGTTTTTTTTCTTTAAATAAAAGTAAAATATCTTTCTTATTAGATGCCTTTTACGGTCAGTTTCAAACCCTAAAAATTTGTCTTCCTTTAAAAGAAGGATTATTTGCATGTCTGGAGGACCTCTGTATAAGAACATGAGAACATGAGAAGGAACACTGCAACAGGCCTACTGAGCCATACGAAGCAGGTCCATGCCACCCCCCCGGCTTAGAACAATGACCACTTACTCAGGTCACTTCCACTTAATTAAGCATGGCACCAGACCTGGTAGCACAAGCTAGTCAGGTCCAACTCATACCCACCCACACCCACTCATGTATTTATCCAACCTTTACTAAACTACGCAAGGTCATAACTTCTATGACGGTACTCGGGAGTTTGTTCCACTCATCCACAACTCTATTACCAAACCAGTGCTTTCCTATATCCTACCTGAATCTGAATTTTTCCAGCTTAAAACCATTGCTGCGAGTCCTGTCTTGGCTGCATATTTTCAGCACGCTAATTACATCCCCTTTATTTATTCCTGTTTTCCATTTATACACATCGATCATATCCCCCTTAATTCTACGCCTTTCTAGAGAGTGCAGATTCAGGGCCTCAGTCTATCCTCATAGGGAAGGTTTCTGATACATGGGATCAACTTTGTCATCCTCCTCTGTACATTCTCCAGAGCATTTATATCCATTCTGTAATACGGTGACCAGAACTGTGCAGCATAATCTAAATAAGGCTTAACCAAGGATATATAAAGTTGAACAACCTGAGGACTTCTATTATTTATACTTCTAGATATGAAGCCAAGCATTCTGTTAGCTTTATTGCGAACACTAATGCACTGTTGTCTTGGTTTCAGAATACTGCTAACCAGAACTCCTAAATCTTTTTTGCAATCGGAAGTATTAAGATCTACACTATTCAGTTTATAACTGGCATGGTTATTGTCCTCTCCAACATTTAGAACTTTGCATTTGTCTATATTAAACTGCATCTGCCACTTCTTCGACCACTGCATCAGTCTATTCAAATCATCCAGGAGTGCACTAATGTCCTCAACAGAATGAATTGGACGGCCTATTTTGGCGTCATCAGCAAATGCCCATAATTCTTCCCGCCGTGGGATTGTTGGAGAAAGCTACTTTGATCAGACATTTTGCTCCTTTTAACCTCCAAATACTATAGTAAATAAGCAAAGGACCCCAATGGAAATAAGCCACTCTAACCTTTTTGGGTTATGCTAGGTTCTTTACACATATACTGCTGTGTTTGATAATTTATGTAACTGTACTTGTGTTAACCAGAATAAACTTACTTATAACTAATTACATTATTTGAACCCATGATACTGGTGATTGGTTCTTGATCCAAGAAACCAGACATATCTTTCCCGTGCTTGAATCGAATTTTAATGCCTCCCATTCGACAGGTGCTATATGACCCGTAAGCATTTAGCGCTTTTATCTGATAATATAATTCTGAACGTTATCTATGTTCAGTGACAGATACAACGTAACGTTTAAAGTCAATTTGTGCTACAAAGTTGTTCAGTTATCTACCATGTAAACTTTCAGTGTTGTGTTTCATTATTCTCAACCGTCTATATTTGTAATATAATAAATGATCTTGAGAGTCGAGTGGAAAAATACTGAAGAATTTTTGCTTGATCTTTCTCACCTTAATAACAGTTTTTCTTTCTTGTCTTAATAAATCAGTATTGTTAGTAATTACTAACTTGTATTAATGTTGGTAGAATTACCGACAATATATAAAGTAAAAGGACACAGTGTTATGCAGGGTTCTGCATGACATCGTATGTACATATTAGTGGGGAAGTGTGCCAAAATAATATGAATATTGTAGTTGTAAGGAATAATTTTATAATTCATAATGTGCTTTTGGAGGTACTGTAAAGTACTCTAATTATAATTATACAGAATGGAGTTAGTGATTTATTTTCCAAGGATGTTTGGGTACGCAGAGTAAGCGTGGGGGAGGAGGTCACGTGACGTTAGGATGGCGGTAGAAGCTGGCGTTGGAGATGCTGTGTATTTTAAGTTAAGTTTGCAATAATACACTCATTTTGTTTATCCAATTCAAGCCATAGGTTTTCATATGGCTTACCTGTATGTTAACCCAGGCACTGACATGGTCAGGGTGCTGTGGGATGAGTGATGAAGTAAGAAATGAGGTTTGTGGTGTCATGACGGCCTGACGCTGACGAAACCTGGTGTAATGGTGGCTGAACCTCCAGCCAGCTGTGTGTACCTTCATTTGGGCGTGTAGAATTAAGGTTTTTATGTTATGGTGATTAAATAGATATATTTTCCTAATTGGGATTTTTACCTAACCCTCTGTTAACCAACCCATGGAAGTAATACATTCTGGTTTAGCGCTTTCTGTTTTGACTGGGATAGCCCTGGGTGGCCTGTTTATGCTTGAGATGTGTGTAACTTTTATCTTTGCCCTTAGACAAAGCTCAAGCCCCCAGCCATCCCACATTTCTGCGTAACATGGGGGCCTGTAAATGGGAGAATTATCAAATTTTTGTGGTAATTCAAGTTTGCAACCTGGAAAGTCAATAATCATTCTTTACTGGGTTGGTCAGAGGAAGCATTCACTATAACACTCACACTAAAATAATAATTTACCTTTGTTTGCAATATTGCTAGTTTTTAGGGTGTTATTATTAATTAACACCCTGTGAATAATTTACTTTTGTGTGCAACATTGCTAGTTTTTAGGGTGTTATTATTAATTAATACCCTGTGAATAATTTATTTTTGTTTGCAACATTGCTAGTTTTTAGGGTGTTATTATTAATTAATACCCTGTGAATAATTTATTTTTGTGTGCAACATTGCTAGTTTTTAGGGTGTTATTATTAATTAATACCCTGTGAATAATTTACCTTTCTGTATAATATTGCTGGTTTTAGGGTGTTATTATTAATTAATACTCTATAAATCATTTACCTTTCTGTGCCATATTGTTGATTTTTAGGGTGTTATTAATACTTGATATTTTGTGCATAATTTACCGTTGCAGGTACAATCTTGCTGATTTTTAGGGGGATATGCTTACCTAAATTTCTGGAAATAATTTACCTTTGCAGGTTCAGTAGCTCTTATTTTTTTTTTCTGCCAGGATTTTCTTTTTGTGTGCAATCCTGTTTAATTTGGGGGAGTCAAATGACAACTGCTTGTGAATATACTACTTCAGTATATGTACCTTGCTGTGTGCTTTATTATTTTATATCAGTAAGTTCTGTGGCTGGTAGAAAGATTTGGTGCTATTATTTCCCAAAATGGCCGACACTGGTAAAAATTATGAGGATGACATGCATTTGGAAGGTGACATTGAATCAAATCCCCATGATAGGGACCTGGATAAGGAAGTAGTAATTTTACAAATGAAATTAGCCCTAGTAGCAGAAGAAAAGGAACGGTTAAGGATTGAGCGTACAAAGATCCAGGAACAGAGAGCCTTAGAGGAGCTTAGGGCTCAAGAAAGAGCTAAAGAGAGGCAGCTTGCTTCTCACCCAGCCACAGACACGAGGGTAAATGTTTTTCATTTGGATAAAGCCATAAAATTTGTGACCAAATTCCTAGAGAAAGACCAAGACCAGTTTTTTCTGTTATTTGAAAGTACGGCCAAATCCCAAGTTTGGCCGGAAAAGGAATGGGCGACATTAGCAAGAACCCAATTAGTTGGTAAAGGGTTACAAGCTATTAGTTCTTTAGAAGGATCTGCCTTTTCTGATTATCATAAACTAAAAGAGGTAGTTTTACTGGCTTATCAAATGTTGCCGGAAAGGTACAGGCAGAAATTCAGAGGACTAAAGTTTCAGTCAGGGCAGTCTTTGGTGGAATATGGTAAGGAGAAGATGTCACTTCTAAATAGGTGGTGTCGCTCAAAGGGGGTGGTAGGCAATTATGAAGGTGTAATTACCTTAATTTTGTTAGAGGATCTTTTGAGAAATGTTCCTCCTGACCTTAAGGCATATCTTGAGGAGAAGGATCTTGATGATTTTAATAATGCTTTAGAGCTGGGTGACAGATTTTTAGCTAACCAAAAATTTGGTAGTAGTTACCATTAGCAGTATGTGGGGTGTGGTAAGTTTTCTCCACCCACAAATAGGAATAAGAAATTTCAGAAGTTTAAGCCACCCATTTATCAGCCTAATAACCACAAGAGTTTTAATAACCCTAATTTTCCAGTACCCACTCGAGGAGGTTTTAAGTCAGCTGTCACAGGTCCAGGACTACAAGGAACAGGTGGGACGAGCCCAGTTCCCCAGAACCAAGGGATCCAACCTAGGTCAGATGGGCAGGGGGCCTTTAAACCTTATCACTGTACATATTGCAATAAACAGGGCCACCTGCAGCCATATTGTCTAAAGATGCTTAGGGACCAGGCTGCGACAGATGCTTCTCCAGTAAATACACCGATTACACATGATGTGGCTTGCATTGCAGTTTTGCCCCAAGGTATCCAAAGAAGACCAGCTGTCTTAGACCCTCGGATGAAGGTATATTCAAGTAAGTCTACTGTGGCCTTACACCAAAATGAAGGTAGGGTTACGGGTGTTATGTCTTTGAGGGACACTTGTAGCACATACACCTTGCTTCGCAGGGGTGTATTGCCAGTGTCGGATGACACCTACACCGGATTGGACATTTTTCTTAAAGGGATAACTGGAGTCCCTGTCAGGACTCCAGTGCACAGGTTATGGATAGAGTCTGAGTACCAGTCTGGGTACCTACCTGTAGGTATTGCAGAAGATGTACCTTTTGCAGGAGTTGACCTTCTACTAGGCAACAACATTGTGGGACTCCTCAAAAGTGAGGAATGTTTGGTTTTGCAGGACCCTGCTTTACAAGGTGGTAATGACCCAATTGGAGCAACGGTACCTGAAAATTTTTCAATGTGCTTTCGGACTAAACAGGGGAACAAGGTAGGAGCTGTGCCTCACTGTGACCCTTCTGCACACTGTGGTGATGGTTTGGGCATGGGGAGCCTGTTCATTGAGTCTGACCTGCAGGAGACTCTGAGCAGTGATGAACCTGCTCAACCGGAACTCGGTTGGAGAAGTGGTCTTGGTGCTGATGTGGGAAAAAATCCCCTGACTCTGCAGCAGCTGAGTGAGGCCCGGGAAGGTTGTGACCTCCGGAACGCTATTCATTTATCAGTTGTCGCGGAGGATGTGGTTCCCAAATTTACCAAGTGTTTATTTTGCAGAGTTGATCAAATGAGCAAGACTCTTTTTAAGAGGACCTGTGCTTACGTGGACGCGGCAGAACTATTAAAGTGTCTTTGTCACTATTTTTTACAGATTCTGAAGGAATGGCATTTCAGTGTTAAGACGGGAGAGCTAAATAATCAGTGGTTATTAATAAATTCCTTTTCTAACAGGTTACCAGAGTCTGTACCCTTTCTGAATAATTGTGTGTGTGTGGTTTTGAGATTTCTGGTGAAACATTTTTGTCTCTTAGGCTTTGCACAAATCACCCAGAAGTCATATTTTATGAAATGTCATGTAGTTTTGAGAGGCCTACTTGAGGTTAAATTTACAAATGTATATCATCCTAGGAGTCAAAGAAAAGCTCCATGGTTGTCCCAGTCTCTCAGGGCAATGCATATTTGTTTTCCCCAGTACCAGGACTGGGAGGAGGGAATTCTCCTCCCTTTCATTACCGTGTGGGGAAGCACTCTGGAATCATTAAGTCATGTGCTATGTGAGGATGGTGATGTTTCCCCAGCTGTGTTTTTTCTCGGTTTCAGAAAATTCTTGGCTACGATGAGGTCGTTGACACTAGTGCACCAGTCTGCCAGTCCGCCCAGGATGACGTGGGACTATGAGGTGGTGCTACACATTCTGGAAGCTGGAGAGATGGGATTGGCATTGGAACCGGGTCCTGGGAAGGCTGTGATGGAACTGTGTGGTGCCTTCAAAATGATGATGGATAAAGTCCCTGAGAAAGATAATTGGTTTGCGGTAGACGAGTAGATGGAACTCTGGGCCACCCAAAGGAGAAGGGCAGGTTGAGCTGGAGCTGGAGGTATCAGGATTCCTTAGTGTGTGTGTATTTAGGGGGGTAGACACATCAAAGACCATGCCTAGGTAAGGTATGCTACGTTTTTTAGGTGTTGGCTGGAATGCCTTGCCTCTGTTTTATGTTGGTATAGGGACTGTTGGACCTAATGTTTTAGTGAATGTGGGGCTGGCGGTGATGCCCTCCACTGTTTGGGTCATATTTTTTGATCCGAGGTGTTTTGGTTCTCCAGGACTCTTTTTCAATTTTTCCTTTTTGGATCACCACTGGGGTGACTCCAGGGTCCTTGGAATGACATGTAGGTTGCGGCCTGGGAGGTCCACCTTTTCGGGGTCTTCAGTGATGACTCCAGGGTTTTACGGCCGCAGTCCCGCCAACAAGATTTATGTGCCTATCCGCCCGTTGTTTTTAGGGGCCTGAGATTTTCCCCTCTCCTGTGCTCTCCTGATTCTCGCAGAGGTGTGTCATGGGGAACCAGTTTTGTTTACTAAAGATTGCTGTGAGATGGGAGTGATAATGTGATGTTGTGTTCTCCGTAGAATTTAACATGTAACATATGTTTTTCTTTTCTTTGAACTCCTGGAAAATGTACTTACTGTTTATAAGTTTTTTTTTGTGGCACCTACAGTTTGGTCTGCCTTGCAACATACTGAACTTTGGTGTTACTTCATTAAACGGCATTCCTCAGGGGCACTTTTGTACAAAGTTTACTTGCTTGTTTATAAGTTTGCTTGATGTAATTTAGGTAAAATGCATCAACGCCAGCGCCTGGCCAGCGCTGTGTTGTAATGGTGCCTTTTCCTAAAACAGCTGTCTAAGAGTGTGCCTGTGAGCTCGTTGGGCATAGAACTTGATCACTTTTATGTTCGACGAGTTTCATATGTCTGCACTCTAGTACCTCAGTTTGTAAATATTACATATTTGTAGTACCAAAAGACCGTGATTGTATGGTGGTCATTCCCCAGTTATCATTTTGCCAGTTGCCTCAGACCTTAATGTGGGGCTTATTTTCTTTTTTTTTCTTTTTGCCTAGCGGTGTCCATTGGGACCCCGCTAGCAGAGTGAGACCTATGGTCTGGGGGTGGGGGTGTTATGCAGGGTTCTCCATGACATCGTATGTACATATTAGTGGGGAAGTGTGCCATAATAATATGAATATTGTAGTTGTAAGGAATAATTTTATAATTCATAATGTGCTTTTGGAGGTACTGTAAAGTACTCTAATTATAATTATACAGAATGGAGTTAGTGATTTATTTTCCAAGGATGTTTGGGTACGCAGAGTAAGCGTGGGGGAGGAGGTCACGTGACGTTAGGATGGCGGTAGAAGCTGGCGTTGGAGATGCTGTGTATTTTAAGTTAAGTTTGCAATAATACACTCATTTTGTTTATCCAATTCAAGCCATAGGCTTTCATATGGCTTACCTGTATGTTAACCCAGGCACTGACATGGTCAGGGTGCTGTGGGATGAGTGATGAAGTAAGAAATGAGGTTTGTGGTGTCATGACGGCCTGACGCTGACGAAACCTGGTGTAATGGTGGCTGAACCTCCAGCCAGCTGTGTGTACCTTCATTTGGGCGTGTAGAATTAAGGTTTTTATGTTATGGTGATTAAATAGATATATTTTCCTAATTGGGATTTTTACCTAACCCTCTGTTAACCAACCCATGGAAGTAATACATTCTGGTTTAGCGCTTTTTGTTTTGACTGGGATAGCCCTGGGTGGCCTGTTTATGCTTGAGATGTGTGTAACTTTTACCTTTGCCCTTAGACAAAGCTCAAGCCCCCAGCCATCCCACATTTCTGCGTAACACACAGGTGCAACTAATGTGACATTTTATTGTGCCAAATGTTTCGGTTGATAAAGCTCCTGCAGAGGAGCGAAACGTTGCCACAATAATATGTAACATTAGTTGCACCTGTGTCCTTTTAATTACTAAGTTGTGGAATTGATCAAACGTCGTCGATGACAGATTAACCAACCTGTTCTGTAGAAGCTATTTCGGTAACACCTGTTTACTGAGGCACTTCCGTAGAAACACAAACTTAATGACGCTGTTTGGGTTTTAAGAACATATTTGTAAGAGAAACAGCAGAGGCAGAGGAAGGAAAATGTCTAGAGAATTGGGATAAGAATTATCATGTGGTATTTATATTATGCAAAAATATCGGGAACAAGCGATACAAGATGCACAACAACTGGGGGAGTTGAATATTAGCTCTTGGCCTTTCTTGTTGCAATCAATACATCATAAGGAGCTACCAACCAGTACCAAGTTCCCCAGGCATACCAACCAGTACCAAGATCCCCAGGCATACCAACCAGTACCAAGTGCCCCAGGCATACCAATCAGTACCAAGTTCCCCAGGCATACCAACCAGTACCAAGTGCCCCAGGCATACCAATCAGTACCAAGTTCCCCAGGCATACCAACCAGTACCAAGTGCCCCAGGCATACCAATCAGTACCAAGTTCCCCAGGCATACCAACCAGTACCAAGTGCCCCAGGCATACCAATCAGTACAAAGTGCCCCAGGCATACCAACCAGTACCAAGTGCCCCAGGCATGCCAATCAGTACAAAGTGCCTCAGGCATACCAACCAGTACCAAGTGCTCCAGGCATACCAACCACAGGCACCACAGGCCTTTCATTTGTACCTGAGTTCTTAATTTAAATAATGGAATGGAAGGAGATTTAAACTCTTGTCCAGAACTATAAAAATTCAGCTACCAGAGTTGTAAATAGGATAATTATCCAGCCAGCACTTCTACGTCATGGTTACATCAGTTGCACATGTCTGCCACGCTACCGTTTTATTTCCCACAATCCCACATTTATTCTCATAAACCTCAAAGTTATTTACAGTAGCCTCTAAACCGAAGATATGTCATAATGAATGATAGATAAAGAATAAAAGAAGAATGAAGGAAGACTGACAATGGAGCAGCGAGTAGCCAGCTCAGCGCAATAACCAATCAACCACCAGAGTTCTAAATAAGTTTATTTTACAACCAACACTTTTGTGACTTAGTTTCATCAGTGATCTATAAAAACAGAAGAATGGACAGGGAATCGAACTGCGTGTGGCAAGTTCACTGCTGTGCTATTCAATCATAAAAGTTTTAATTGGATAAGTTTACAAAGAGCACTTCAACAGCGAGGAAACAAGCTCCTGGACCCGCTGTTGATTATGTGGGGAATATTTTGTTTTCTGAACCTTATTCTTTAGGCACACACCTGGAGCCTTAGTCGATTTATATTGGTATTGGTTACAGCCTCTATCATCACCTAACAAAGATGTTCCTACAGACAAATACAAGAAATTTTCCCATCGGTAGTCCTTAATAATTCAGTAGAATGTTGGTGAATCGAAAATGGTGAGTGAAGAAGCGAGCTGAGTCAGTCTGGAGACGTGAACGGGAGGAGGTGGTAGCTCTTCTGACTTGTTCGTCTACTGCTTGACGTGTTGGACTTGTAAGGTGAGATTGCGAGAGAGAGAGAGAGAGAGCGAGAGAGAGAGAGAGAGAGCGAGAGAGAGAGAGAGAGAGAGAGAGAGAGAGAGAGAGAGAGAGAGAGAGAGAGAGAGAGAGAGAGAGAGAGAGAGAGAGAGAGAGAGAGAGAGAGAGAGGGGGGGGGGGGGTTTAAGAGACAAGCAGAGCAGCACAGACACAAAACTGCATTCACCTATTAATATGAAAATTCACGTCTGGTACAGAGGCAAAGTGTTGTTGGCTAAGATACTAGAGTAGCGGCTCTTAGTGTTACATGAAGCATTTAACTTTTTTCTTACAATGTATATAATCGTCAATTAGTCTGAAAGCAGTTTTAGGGGTTTCCTCACACGGTATTCATGATTAGTGAGAGTTTGAATTCTTTCAAGTTTGCTTTAATACAGAAAAAAATAAAAGATTACAGAATCCTTATTACGAGGCATCGTACGATAACAAATACATACTGGTTGTCAGAAGTCTACTTTTTTTTCTAACTCCGATTCTGAATAACTTCAAATTTTCAATGCTGGTGTACCTTACCTGCAAAAAGATTCGGAAATATATCAGGCAGTGCAGGTGCCACAAAATTCAGACTTATATCAGGCAGTGCAGGTGCCAAAAAATTCAGACTTATATCAGGCAGTGCAGGTGCCAAAAAAATCAGACTTATATCAGGCAGTGCAGGTGCCAAAAAATTCAGACTTATATCAGGCAGTGCAGGTGCCAAAAAAATCAGACTTATATCAGGCAGTGCAGGTGCCACAAAGTTCAGACTTACATCGGGCAGTGCAGGTGCCACAAAGTTCAGACTTACATCGGGCAGTGCAGGTGCCACAAAGTTCAGACTTACATCGGGCAGTGCAGGTGCCACAAAGTTCAGACTTAAATCAGGCAGTGCAGGTGCCACAAAGTTCAGAGTTATATCAAGCAGTGCAGGTGCCACAAAGTTCAGACTTATATCAGGCAGTGCAGGTGCCACAAAGTTCAAAGTTATATCAGGCAGTGCAGGTGCCACAAAGTTCAGACTTACATCGGGCAGTGCAGGTGCCACAAAGTTCAGACTTACATTGGGTAGTGCAGGTGCCACGAAGTTCAGACTTACATCAGGCAGTGCAGGTGCCACAAAGTTCAGAGTTATATCAGGCAGTGCAGGTGCCACAAAGTTCAGACTTATATCAGGCAGTGCAGGTGCCACAAAGTTCAAAGTTATATCAGGCAGTGCAGGTGCCACAAAGTTCAAAGTTATATCAGGCAGTGCAGGTGCCACAAAGTTCAGCCTTACATCAGGCAGTGCAGGTGCCACAAAGTTCAGACTTACGTCAGGCAGTGCAGGTGCCACAAAGTTCAGACTTACATCAGGCAGTGCAGGTGCCACAAAGTTCAGACTTACATCAGGCAGTGCAGGTGCCACAAAGTTCAGACTTACATCAGGCAGTGCAGGTGCCACAAAGTTCAGACTTACATCAGGCAGTGCAGGTGCCACAAAGTTCAGACTTACATCAGGCAGTGCAGGTGCCACAAAGTTCAGACTTACATCAGGCAGTGCAGGTGCCACAAAGTCAGTTTTATAGACCAAATGTAACATTGGTTTCATTGCTATAAAATGTAAACACCAGATCCACCTCAAACTCTCAACACTTGTGTGTCCTACATTTTACTGGACTGTCTTGATGTTAATTCGATAACCTTATTAAAAATTGTGACATTATTATATATCCTCCAACTTGCGATTATCTATTCTGAACGACTCTAAGTTTTACACACTTCTAGGCTGTTTTGATGCTTGTAAAGCAACATACATATAAAAGTTAGGATTGTTAGTTTATGCGCAATAAGCGAAGAATGTCTCATCTGATCTAATAATAATAATAATAATAATAATATTATTATTATTATTATTGTAATAATAATAATATTATTATTATTATTATTATTATTATTATTATTATTATTATTATTATTATTATTATTATTATTAGGCAGTGTAATTCCCAAGTTGACAATTTTGATAAACAAATTGAAAAATTGGTTTTTGTGTAATAATTGTAAAATTCTTATTCTAACTGTATGTAAAATTTCGAATAAGGTGTATTTTATTTAAAGTGTTTTAGACTGTGCAAGTTTTGTTTGCTAAATTCATTAAATAAATTAAGATAAGAATGTTTTTTGATACCGACTTCAAATTTAATGTTGCTGAGTCTTATTTAACGAAGATTAAGATACTTAGGGCTTTTTAGGTTCTAATTTGCTAATATTTTATTATAAAAATTTAGTGTTTCATACTTTTCCTTCTGTAATATTAATAAATTTGGGTATTAATCTGACAAAAAAAAATGGATATTTGTATTGTCTTAAAAATGACTTACATGATTTTTTAGAGAGATTATTTTAATGCTTATCAAACATCATCAAAAAAATTAGACGTTTAACAATAGATTCTGATATTTCTGTGAGTTTTATAAGTCATTATATTCCACTAAATATCAGTGATATAACTCTCCTCAGGGCATCTCAGTCCATCTTAGTGCAAAATGTTGTCATTCTGTAGAACGGTGACCAGAAATGAGCTGCATAATTTAAGTGAGGTCTTGTTAATGATGTATAGAGCTGTAGTACAACCTCTGAACTCTTATTGCATATACTTTTTGATATAAATCCTACCAATCTGTTAGCCTTATTACACGCACTCGGGCACTTCTCTCCTGGCTTTAGGTTGCTGCTTACCATAATTTCTGTAATGTCAAATTCCGTATTATTCAGAGTGTAAGTGCAAGGCATATTCATATTCGCAAGCATGAGGACCTGGCACTTAACTGCATTGAACTGCATCTGCCACTTTAATGATAACGATATTACCTTGCCCAAATCCTCTTGAAGTTTAGCGGCATCTTCCTCTAAATCTCTTATTCCGCCTGCTTTTTAGTCGTCAGTAAATTTGGTTGTATCACTTAGTATTCCCTCATCAAGGTCATTAATATATATCACTAACAACAATGGGTCTAAAACTGATCCTTATGGGATGCCACATGTGACTGATCCTCACTCAGATTTTACAATATTTATGCATACTCCCTGCTTCCCATTATGTTAGCCTCGTTCCATGAAAGGACTTTTTCCCTAATATTACGAGCAACCACCTTTTTTAACAATATTTTGTGTATCACTCTATCAAGAGCTGTTATTGGCGTACGCCTCAGGGGATGTGCTTGGTATGATACTCACCCCAAGAACATTTTTCCATGAGTGAGGTTTGCAGTCTTTGACCTTCGTATGTGATATTCTTTGTCCTTTCCCACTTCTGAATCAATCCCTACCGTCATATTACTCACATATAAGAGAAACAGCACCGGCCCCAGGACTGACCCTAGTGGAACCACACTCTACCGACACATTCGCCTACTCTGAGATCTCGCTATGTACCATCCCTAGTTATTTCCTTCCTGATACATTCAAGTGCTTTTCTTGCTATTCCTGCCTACTTCTCTGGATTTTTCACCAATCTCTTTTGCCGAGCAGTGTCGAACGCTTTCTCACAAGAAGATACGGTCTACTCTTCCCTCTTTGTCCTGATTTACTTCTGTTACCTTGTTGTAGAACTCCGGTAGGTTTGTGATGCAGGATTTCTCATAACTGAAGCAGTGCTGGTTGTCCTGTTTGATCTCATTCCTTTCTAGGTGTTCCACCGCTCTACTGATAATCTTCATGACTTTACATATTATACAAGTCAGTGACAATAGTCTTTAGTTCAGTGCTACTAAAATATAGAGACTGCATTTGCCGTCTTCCATACCTCAAGTAGTTGCTTTGTTTCGATAGATTTGTTGATTGTTGTTAGCTGCATCCACAGTATCTCTGTTTCCTCTCTCAGGACCTATGGGGAAATATTATCTGGGCCCACCGCATTCGAGGTATCTAGTTTACATAGCAGTTTCGTCACCTTCTCCTCCTCGGTTGTGTGTAGTGCGTCCAGCACTTTCTGTTGTACTCTACCACCTCAGTTTGCTGGAAGCCTCTGTCCCCACTGAGAAAACCTCCTTAATCTCTTACTGAGCTCTTCATATACTTCCTGGTAATTTCCCTCCTTCCCTCAGCCTGATTACCTAGTTCTTGTCTGTTTTATATCCTCTTGATAAGACTATAACAACTTTGGGTCAGATTCAGCAATCGATGCTATATCATTCTTAAATTGCCGCTGGGCTTCCCTCAATATCCATGCATATTCTTTTCTGGCTCTTCTGCTCAGCTCTTTGTATTCCCGAGTCCTTTGTCTTCTATACTTCTTCCATGATCTAGCACAATTGGCTTTGGCCTCTCTGCACCTCCCGGTAAACCATAGGCTCACTTAGTTTTCACATTGCTTCTTTACCCTTAGGTACAAACTTCTGCTTTGCCTCCCTGCATTTTGTGCTCACGTGTTCCATCATTTCATTTAATGTCTTTTCTCTACTTGTAACCTCCAGTCTGAAGTGTTCCTATGTAGTCATCTGCTTTCTCTCTGCCCAGTCCTCCCATTTCTTCAAAACTCCACTGGTTTTTGATGAGCAATGCAACTTCTCCTTCCCCTCTATTCCCTGCGAACAGGGACACTTCTGAGTCTATCCCTTTCGTCATGTCATTCCCATATACCAAAAACAGTACTGGTCCTAAGACCCGGCTTGTCACAGGCGCCCACTCTGACACCTCGTCACGTTGTTGCCCCCGTCAGGTTTTCTCTGATCCATTGCAATGCCCTTCCTGTTATGTGTGCCTGATCCTGTAGCTTTTGCACTAATCTCTTGAATGTAGTTTGTGCACAATAAACGTGTGTGTGTATGTGTGTTTACTCACCTAATTGTGATAGCAGGGGTCGATTCACAGAACCTGGCCCCACCTCTTCGCTGGTCACTCCTAAGTTCACTCTCTCCATGTTCCATGCTTTATCATACATCTGTGTATCTGCGTTGTGTGTGTGTGTGTGTGTGTGTGTGTGTGTGTGTGTGTGTACTCACCTAATTGTGATTATAAGGGTGGAGTGACAGCTGTGTGTGTGTGTGTGTGTATGTGTGTATTCACCTATTTGTACTCACCTAGTTGAGGTTGCAGGGGTCGAGTGTATGTGTGTGTGTGCGCGCTCACCTAATTGTGATTTCAAGGGTCGAGTGACAGCTGTGTGTGTGTGTGTGTGTGTGTGTGTGTATTCACCTATTTGTACTCACCTATTTGCTGTTGCAGGGGTCGAGACTCAGTTCCTGGCCCCGTCTCTTCACTGACTGCTACTAGGCCCTCTCTATCCCTGCTCCATGAGCTTTATCATACCTCGTCTTAAAACTATGTGCGGTTCCTGCCCCCACCACCTCACTTTCCAGACTATTCTACTTCCTGACAACTCGGTGACTGCAGAAAATCTTCCTAACATCCCTTTGACTCATCTGAATCTTCAACTGTGTGTGTGTGTGTGTGTGTGTGTGTGTGTGTGTGTGTACGTGTACTCACCTAGTTGAGATTACAGAGGTTGAGTCCTAGCTCCTGGCCACGCCTCTTCACTGGTCGCTACTAGGTCACTCTCCCTGAAACGTGAGCTTTATCATACCTCGTCTTAAAGCTGTGTATGGATCCTGCCTCCACTACATCCCTTTCCAAACTATTCCACTTCCTGACTACTCTGTGGCTGAAGAAATACTTCCTAACATCCCTGTGATGTCTCTGTGTCTTCTTCAACTTCCAACTGTGTCCCCTTGCTGCTGTGTCCCATCTCTGGAACATCCTGTCTTTGTCCACTTCGTTACTTCCTCTCAATGTGTGTGTGTGTGTGTGTGTGTGTGTGTGTGTGTGTGTGTGTGTGTGTGTACTCACCTATTTTTTTGTGGTTGCAGGGGTCGAGGCTCAGCTCCTGGCCCCGCCTTTTCACTGATCGCTACTAGGTCCTCTCTCTCCCTGCTCCATGAGCTTTATCATACCTCGTCTTAAAGCTATGTATGGTTCCTACCTCCATTACCTCACTTTCCATACTGACAACTGTTGACTCATTTGAATCTTCAATTTCCAATTGTGACCCCTTGTTTCTGTGTCCCATCTCTGGAACATCCTGTCTCTGTCCACCTTATCTATTCCTAGCAATATTTTCTATGTCGTTATCATGTCTCCCCTAACCTTCCTGTCCTCCAGTGTCGTCAGGCCTGTTTCCCTTAACCCTTCTTCGTAGGACATTACCCTTAGCTCTGGAACTAGCCTTTTTGCAAACCTTTGCACTTTCTCTATTTTCTTGACGTGCTTGACCAGGTGTGAGTTCCAAACTGGTCCTGCATACTCCAGTATGGGCTTGATGTACAAGGTGTAAAATGTCCTGAACGATTCCTTACTGAGGCATCGGTACGCTGTTCTTAGATTTGCCAGGCGCCCATATGCTGCAGCAGTTATCTGGTTGATGTGTGCTCCCGGAGACGTGCTCGGTATTATACTCACCCCAAGATCTTTCTCCTTGAGTGAGGTTTGCAGTCTCTGGCCAACTATCCTATACTCTGTCTGCGGTCTTCTTGCCCTTCCCCGATCTTCATGACTTTGCATTTGGCTGGGTTAAATTCAAGTAGCCAATTGCTGGACCACGTGTTCAGCCTGTCCAGGTCCCTTTGGAGTCCTGCCTAGTCCTCATCTGATTTAATTCTCCTCATTAACTTCACATCATCTGCGAACAGGGACACTTCTGAGTCTATCCCTTCCGTCATGTCTTTCACATATACCAAAAACAGCACTGGTCCTAGGACTGACCCCTGTGGGACCCCGCTCGTCACAGGCGCCCATTGTGATACCTCATCACGTACCATGACTCGTCGTTGCCTCCCTGTCAGGTATTCTCTGATCCATTGCAGTGCCCTTCCTGTTATACGCGCGCGCCTGATCCTCTAGCTTCTGCTCAAGTCTCTTGTGAGAAACTTTGTCGAAGGCCTTCTTGCAGTCCAAGAAAATGCAGTCAACCCACCCCTCTCTCTCGTGTTATACGTCCTTTACATTGTCATAAAACTCCAGGAGGTTTGTGACACAGGATTTGTCTTTGTGTGTGTGTGTGTGTGTGTGTGTGTGTATGTGTACTCACCTATTTGTACTCACCTATTTGTGGTTGCAGGGGTCGAGTCCTAGCTCCTGGCCCCGCCTCTTCACCGGTTGCTACTAGGCCCTCTCTCTCCCCGCTCCATGAGCTTTATCAAACCTCGTCTTAAAACTGTGTATGGTTCCTGCCTCCACTACGTCATTTTCTAGGCTATTCCACTGCCTTACAACTCTATGACTGAAGAAATACTTCCTACTATCTCTCTGACTCATTTGTCTCTTCAACTTCCAATTGTGGCCTCTTGTTTCTGTGTCCCCTCCCTGGAACATCCTGTCCTTGTCCACCTTGTCTATTCCACGCAGTATTTTATATGTCGTTATCATGTCTCCCCTGACCCTCCTGTCCTCCAGTGTCGTCAGGCCGATTTCCCTTAATCTTTCTTCATAGGACATTCTCCTTAGCTCTGGAACTAACCTTGTTGCAAACCTTTGTACTTTCTCTAGTTTCTTGACGTGCTTTATCAAGTGCGGGTTCCAAACAGGTGCTGCATACTCCAGTATGGGCCTGACATACACGGTGTACAGTGTCTTGAATGATTCCTTACTAAGGTATCGGAATGCTGTTCTCAGGTTTGCCAGGCGCCCATATGCTGCAGCAGTTATCTGATTGATGTGTGCTTCCGGAGACATGCTCGGTGTTATACTCACCCCAAGATCTTTCTCCTTGAGTGAGGTTTGCAGTCTTTGGCCACCTAGCCTATACTCTGTCTGTGGTCTTCTGTGCCCTTCCCCTATCTTCATGACTTTGCATTTGGCAGGATTAAATTCGAGAAGCCATTTGCTGGACCAGGTGTCCAGTCTGTCCAGGTCTCTTTGAAGTCCTGCCTGGTCCTCATCAGATTTAATTCTCCTCATTAACTTCACATCATCTGCAAACAGGGACACTTCTGAGTCTAACCCTTCCGTCATGTCGTTCACATATACCAAAAATAGCACTGGTCCTAGGACCGACCCCTGTGGGACCCCGCTCGTCACAGGTGCCCACTGTGATACATCATTACGTACCATGACTCGTTGTTGCCTCCCTGTCAGGTATTCTCTGATCCATTGCAGTGCCCTTCCTGTTATATGCGCCTGATGCTCTAGCTTCTGCACTAATCTCTTGTGAGGAACTGTGTCAAAGGCCTTCTTGCAGTCCAAGAAGATGCAATCAACCCACCCCTCTCTCTCTTGTCTTACTTCTGTTATTTTATCATAAAACTCCAGAAGGTTTGTGACACAGGATTTGCCTTCCGTGAATCCGTGCTGGTTGGCATTTATACTCCTGTTCCGTTCCAGGTGCTCCACCACTCTCCTCCTGATAATCTTCTCCATAATTTTGCATACTATACACGTCAATGACACAGGTCTATAGTTTAGTGCCTCTTTTCTGTCTCCTTTTTTGAAAATGGGAACTACATTTGCCGTCTTCCATACCTCAGGTAGTTGCCCAGTTTCCAGGGATGTGTTGAAGATTGTGGTAAGTGGTACACACAACATATCTGCTCCCTCTCTAAGGACCCAGTGTGTGTGTGTGTGTGTGTGTGTGTGTGTGTGTGTGTGCGCGCGCGTACGTACTCACCTAATTGTGATTTCAGGGGTCGAGTGACAACTGTACTCACCTATTTGTACTTACCTATTTGTTGTTGCAGGGGTCGAGACTCAGCTCCTGGCTTCGCCTCCTCACTCACCGCTACTGGGTCTTCCCTCACCCTTCTCCATGAGTTTTATCATACCTCGTTTTAAAACTATGCATGATTCCTGCCAGACTATTCCACTTCCTAACAAGTCTGTGGCTGAAGAAATACTTCCTAACATCCCTTTGATTCATCTGCGTCTTCATTTTCCAATTGTGACCTCTTGTTTCTGTGTCCCATCTCCGCAACATCCTCTTTGTCTACCTTGTGTGTGTGTGTGTGTGTGTGTGTGTGTGTGTGTACTCACCTAGTTGTACTCACCTAGTTGTGGTTGCAGGAGTTGAGTCACAACTCCTGGCCCCGCCTCTTCAACTGGCCGCTATCCGGTCACTCTTCCTACTCCGTGAGCTTTATCATACCTCTTCTTAAAGCTATGTATGGAGCGTGTGTGTGTGTGTGTGTGTGTGTGTGTGTGTGTGTGTGTGTGTGTGTGTGTGTGTGTGTACCAAGAGGTACAAGTTATTCATGGTGTTTTTCTGTAAGCTGTTCTTTTCAGTAGACATAATTGCTAAACAACTGGAACTCTTACTGACTGATTGTAAAACTTTAGATTCAACAAGTCCATTAAGTTAATGTTCGTCTTCTTGAACATGCAATACATTATTTTGTTTTGTGGTTTACCCTCATCTTTCTTGCTTTTAAATTAATAGACCATGTTGTATTTCTTCCATAATGTATTATACACTGTCTCATTTTTTTACTGTATGGGCAACTGCATGTATGCATATTTCTCAAACATTAAAAGTGATATAAATAAATTATTCATTTACCTATAATGTTGAACACAGTATATATCTTCGGGAACAGTGTTCTGAGGTAACTTGTTCCTCGGCACATTTATAGTCATCATTATTGTCGTTGTAATCCTTGTTTATATGACCAAAGTAAAGTATTTGAATTTTAAGATCTCTCTCTCCCTCTCTCATATATATATACATATATATATACATATATATATATATATATATATATATATATATATATATATATATATATATATATATATATATATATATATATATATATGCAAGGAATTCGCGAGAGCATGCGAAATATACACAAACACTGATCTCTGGCTGAAGGAGACTCGAACCTACGAACCTTAGGACAAGGTACGCAGTGCTTTACCAATCTACCCACACTGAACAATACCTTGGCGTGTAGCATGCGCTACACGTTTTGATCCAAGGCAGCCAGCTTTCAGGGAGAAGGCTTACAGCTTTTCATCTCATCCCCTGCATGCATCAGCCTTACTAGAGATTTGAACACTGCAAGGAATTCGCGAGAGCATGCGAAATATACACAAACACTGATCTCTGGCTGAAGGAGACTCGAACCTGCGAACCTTAGGACAAGGTACGCAGTGCTTTACCAATCTACCCACCCAGGGGATGAGATGAAAAGCTGTAAGCCTTCTCCCTGAAAGCTGGCTGCCTTGGATCAAAACGTGTAGCGCATGCTGCACGCCAAGGTATTGTCCAGTGTGGGTAGATTGGTAAAGCACTGCGTACCTTGTCCTAAGGTTCGTAGGTTCGAGGCTCCTTCAGCCAGAGATCAGTGTTTGTGTATATTTCGCATGCTCTCGCGAATTCCTTGCATTGTTCAAATCTCTAGTAAGGCTGATGCATGCAGGGGATGAGATGAAAAGCTGTAAGCCTTCTCCCTGAAAGCTGGCTGCCTTGGATCAAAACGTGTAGCGCATGCTACACGCCAAGGTATTGTTCAGTGTGGGTAGATTGGTAAAGCACTGCGTACCTTGTCCTAAGGATCGTAGGTTCGAGTCTCCTTTAGCCAGAGATCAGTGTTTGTGTATATTTCGCATGCTCTCGCGAATTCCTTGCATTGTTCAAATCTCTAGTAAGGCTGATGCATGCAGGGGATGAGATGAAAAGCTGTAAGCCTTCTCCCTGAAAGCTGGCTGCCTTGGATCAAAACGTGTAGCGCATGTTACACGCCATGGTATTGTCCAGTGTGGGTAGATTGGTAAAGCACTGCGTACCTTGTCCTAAGGTTCGTAGGTTCGAGTCTCCTTTAGCCAGAGATCAGTGTTTGTGTATATTTCGCATGCTCTCGCGAATTCCTTGCATTGTTCAAATCTCTAGTAAGGCTGATGCATGCAGGGGATGAGATGAAAAGCTGTAAGCCTTCTCCCTGAAAGCTGGCTGCCTTGGATCAAAACGTGTAGCGCATGCTACACGCCAAGGTATTGTCCAGTGTGGGTAGATTGGTAAACCACTGCGTACCTTGTCCTAAGGTTCGTAGGTTCGAGTCTCCTTCAGCCAGAGATCAGTGTTTAATATATATATATATATATATATATATATATATATATATATATATATATATATATATATATATATATATATATATGTCGTGCCGAATAGGCAGAACTTGCGATCTTGGCTTAAATAGCAACGCTCATCTTGCCATATAGGACAAACGAAAATTTGTGTATACAATAATTTCGCAAAAATCATTCTGAACCTAACGAAAAAATATATTTCACTGAGTTTGTTTAGTATTAAATTATCGTAAACAAATCTAAAATATATTTAGTTGGGTTAGGCTAAAATAAAATGTTCTTGTTATAATAAGGTTAGGTAAGTTTTCTAAGATTCTTTTGGTGCAAAGTTAAAATTTTTTACATTAATATTAATGAAAAAAATATATCTTTAAACGTATAAGAGAAAATTTCAGAAAGAACTTAATTTTAAATGAGTTTTTGCTAATTGACCAGTTTTACATATTCGGCACGATATATATATATATATATATATATATATATATATATATATATATTTTTTTATTATTTATTTTTTTTTTTTTATTATCACACCGGCCGATTCCCACCAAGGCAGGGTGGCCCGAAAAAGAAAAACTTTCACCATCATTCACTCCATCACTGTCTTGCCAGAAGGGTGCTTTACACTACAGTTTTTAAACTGCAACATTAACACCCCTCCTTCAGAGTGCAGGCACTGTACTTCCCATCTCCAGGACTCAAGTCCGGCCTGCCGGTTTCCCTGAATCCCTTCATAAATGTTACTTTGCTCACACTCCAACAGCACGTCAAGTATTAAAAACCATTTGTCTCCATTCACTCCTATCAAACACGCTCAAGCATGCCTGCTGGAAGTCCAAGCCCCTCGCACACAAAACCTCCTTTACCCCCTCCCTCCAACCCTTCCTAGGCCGACCCCTACCCCGCCTTCCTTCCACTACAGACTGATACACTCTTGAAGTCATTCTGTTTCGCTCCATTCTCTCTACATGTCCGAACCACCTCAACAACCCTTCCTCAGCCCTCTGGACAACAGTTTTGGTAATCCCGCACCTCCTCCTAACTTCCAAACTACGAATTCTCTGCATTATATTCACACCACACATTGCCCTCAGACATGACATCTCCACTGCCTCCAGCCTTCTCCTCGCTGCAACATTCATCACCCACGCTTCACACCCATATAAGAGCGTTGGTAAAACTATACTCTCATACATTCCCCTCTTTGCCTCCAAGGACAAAGTTCTTTGTCTCCACAGACTCCTAAGTGCACCACTCACTCTTTTTCCCTCATCAATTCTATGATTCACCTCATCTTTCATAGACCCATCCGCTGACACGTCCACTCCCAAATATCTGAATACGTTCACCTCCTCCATACTCTCTCCCTCCAATCTGATATTCAATCTTTCATCACCTAATCTTTTTGTTATCCTCATAACCTTACTCTTTCCTGTATTCACCTTTAATTTTCTTCTTTTGCACACCCTACCAAATTCATCCACCAATCTCTGCAACTTCTCTTCAGAATCTCCCAAGAGCACAGTGTCATCAGCAAAGAGCAGCTGTGACAACTCCCACTTTGTGTGTGATTCTTTATCTTTTAACTCCACGCCTCTTGCCAAGACCCTCGCATTTACTTCTCTTACAACCCCATCTATAAATATATTAAACAACCACGGTGACATCACACATCCTTGTCTAAGGCCTACTTTTACTGGGAAAAAATTTCCCTCTTTCCTACATACTCTAACTTGAGCCTCACTATCCTCGTAAAAACTCTTCACTGCTTTCAGTAACCTACCTCCTACACCATACACTTGCAACATCTGCCACATTGCCCCCCTATCCACCCTGTCATACGCCTTTTCCAAATCCATAAATGCCACAAAGACCTCTTTAGCCTTATCTAAATACTGTTCACTTATATGTTTCACTGTAAACACCTGGTCCACACACCCCCTACCTTTCCTAAAGCCTCCTTGTTCATCTGCTATCCTATTCTCCGTCTTACTCTTAATTCTTTCAATTATAACTCTACCATACACTTTACCAGGTACACTCAACAGACTTATCCCCCTATAATTTTTGCACTCTCTTTTATCCCCTTTGCCTTTATACAAAGGAACTATGCATGCTCTCTGCCAATCCCTAGGTACCTTACCCTCTTCCATACATTTATTAAACAATTGCACCAACCACTCCAAAACTATATCCCCACCTGCTTTTAACATTTCTATCTTTATCCCATCAATCCCGGCTGCCTTACCCCCTTTCATTTTACCTACTGCCTCACGAACTTCCCCCACACTCACAACTGGCTCTTCCTCACTCCTACAAGATGTTATTCCTCCTTGCCCTATACACGAAATCACAGCTTCCCTATCTTCATCAACATTTAACAATTCCTCAAAATATTCCTTCCATCTTCCCAATACCTCTAACTCTCCATTTAATAACTCTCCTCTCCTATTTTTAACTGACAAATCCATTTGTTCTCTAGGCTTTCTTTACTTGTTAATCTCACTCCAAAACTTTTTCTTATTTTCAACAAAATTTGTTGATAACATCTCACCCACTCTCTCATTTGCTCTCTTTTTACATTGCTTCACCACTCTCTTAACCTCTCTCTTTTTCTCCATATACTCTTCCCTCCTTGCATCACTTCTACTTTGTAAAAACTTCTCATATGCTAACTTTTTCTCCCTTACTACTCTCTTTACATCATCATTCCACCAATCGCTCCTCTTCCCTCCTGCACCCACTTTCCTGTAACCACAAACTTCTGCTGAACACTCTAACACTACATTTTTAAACCTACCCCATACCTCTTCGACCCCATTGCCTATGCTCTCATTAGCCCATCTATCCTCCAATAGCTGTTTATATCTTACCCTAACTGCCTCCTCTTTTAGTTTATAAACCTTCACCTCTCTCTTCCCTGATGCTTCTATTCTCCTTGTATCCCATCTACCTTTTACTCTCAGTGTAGCTACAACTAGAAAGTGATCTGATATATCTGTGGCCCCTCTATAAACATGTACATCCTGAAGTCTACTCAACAGTCTTTTATCTACCAATACATAATCCAACAAACTACTGTCATTTCGCCCTACATCATATCGTGTATACTTATTTATCCTCTTTTTCTTAAAATATGTATTACCTATAACTAAACCCCTTTCTATACAAAGTTCAATCAAAGGGCTCCCATTATCATTTACACCTGGCACCCCAAACTTACCTACCACACCCTCTCTAAAAGTTTCTCCTACTTTAGCATTCAAGTCCCCTACCACAATTACTCTCTCACTTGGTTCAAAGGCTCCTATACATTCACTTAACATCTCCCAAAATCTCTCTCTCTCCTCTGCATTCCTCTCTTCTCCAGGTGCATACACGCTTATTATGACCCACTTCTCGCATCCAACCTTTACTTTAATCCACATAATTCTTGAATTTACACATTCATATTCTCTTTTCTCCTTCCATAACTGATCATTTAACATTACTGCTACCCCTTCCTTTGCTCTAACTCTCTCAGATACTCCAGATTTAATCCCATTTATTTCCCCCCACTGAAACTCTCCTACCCCCTTCAGCTTTGTTTCGCTTAGGGCCAGGACATCCAACTTCTTTTCATTCATAACATCAGCAATCATCTGTTTCTTGTCATCCGCACTACATCCACGCACATTTAAGCAACCCAGTTTTATAAAGTTTTTCTTCTTCTCTTTTTTAGTAATTGTATACAGGAGAAGGGGTTACTAGCCCATTGCTCCCGGCATTTTAGTCGCCTCATACGACACGCATGGCTTACGGAGGAAAGATTCTTTTCCACTTCCCCATGGACAATAGAAGAAATAAAAAAGAACAAGAGCTATTTAGAAAAAGGAGAAAAACCTAGATGTATGTATATATATATATGCATGTGCGTGTCTGTGAAGTGTGACCAAAGTGTTAGTAGGAGTAGCAAGATATCCCTGTTATCTTAGCGTGTTTATGAGACAGAAAAAGAAACCAGCAATCCTACCATCATGCAAAACAATTACAGGTTTTTGTTTCACAATGAGGTGTTTGTGACCAGTTTCGAGAAGTCTTCTACCTTCGTAACCCGGCTTGAAGCGGAATGCAATTTTGATAATCTTAACATTCATGCTGTTGCTGAATGCGGTCCTTAGGAACATAGACATCGCAATCTAGCTAATGAGACAGCTATAGTAGGGTTATATTCTTCAGTAGTTCAGCGCTTCCTGTCTGCTTCCTTTCGTAAATATAAGAATTTCCAGATTACAGGCTCTGGGGGCAAAGGATGCAAACCTCGCTCAAAGAGAAATGCCTCAGGGAAAGTATTGTATAGATAGGACTTACCGCCAGAGCTGCTGCTGCAACTGCTCTGCTGACAAGCTTAGTTTAGGAAAACCTCAACAAAGAGGCATTCACGACACAGTATACGGCATGCGCGAGGCTCAGCATGACAAGAAATTGGAGAAAGTGCAGAGATTAAGGGAAATCGACCTGACGACACTGAAAGACAGGAGAGATACGGGGGATATGATAACGACATATAAAATACTGAGATGAATCGACAAGGTGGACAGAGACAGGGTGTTCCAGAGATGGGACACAGCAACAAGGGATCACAGTTGGAAGTTGAAGACTCAGATGACTCAGGGATGTTAGGAAGTTGAGGTGTATAAATGAAAAACAGGAATGAATAAAGGGGATGTAAATAGCGTGCTAAAAATATCTAGCCTAGACAGGACTCACAGCAATGGCATTAAGCTGGAAAAAATCAGATTCAGGAAAGATATAGGAAAGCACTGGTCTGGTAATAAAGTTGTGGATGAGTGGAACAAACTCCCGAGTACCGTCATAGAAGCTAAGACGTTGTATAGTTTTAAAAATAGGTTAGATAAATAGATGAATGGGTGTGGGTGGGTGTGAGTTGGACCTGACTAGCTTGTGCTACTGGGTCAGATGTCGTGCCCCTTCCTTAAGTGTAGGTGACCTGACTGGGTGACCCATTGGTCTAAGCCGGGAACTGACATGGACCTGCCCCACATGGGCCAGTAGGCTTGCTGCAGTGTTCCTTCTTTCTTATGTTCTAAAGGAATTTTTCAGTCACAGAGTTGTCAGGAAGTGGAATAATTTGGGTAGTGATGTAGTGGAGGCAGGATCCATACATAGCTTTCAGAAGAGGTATGATAAAGCTCATAGAGCAGGAAGACTGACCTAGTAGCGGCCAATTTTCGTAGTTCTGGGAAAATGATCGCCAAAAAATTAATTATCTCAGATACATTTGGGAATCAAGGATGCTGATCAAATTTTATTTTCAATACTGAATTTATTTTCAAATCAATAAGTTCCATTTGTCTGTTACTACTCGTCTTTAGGATTTTTTATTCACTAAGTGAAAATAGGTTTATAAATGCCAGTATGCAGTCTTCTTCTGTTGCAAAATCACCATAACGACTTTCAAATGACTTTTGCAATAATCTGATTTTCTCATTATATTCTGTAAAATTTCCATTATCTGGTCACAGACCGGGCAGCGGGGGCGTTGACCCCCGGAACTCTCTCCAGGTAAACTCCAGGTAATCTGTTATTTTAAATGTGGAAACTTGCTTAAATCCTAATGTTAAAACTGCGAGTTTTAACTTCATCTTGAATACACTGACATCATTTACTAAACTAGGAAACAATTTGTTCTTGCTCTGCAGTTTCAGATTTAGATCATTAAGATGGCTGCTAACAGATGGCGGTGTGGGTGTTCACTGCAGTTTGTTCCTAGGCTTACTGAATATACTTTAAATGTAAATAGATTAGTGTGAAAGAAGATGACATTCGCTACAAGATGTTCTCGAAGTAATAAAAATCACTAAGAACGATTGCTAGATTTCAGATTTATTTTCAGTAAAACTCATTTTCAGCTTTAAGTTTCTTGAATTTCTGTTATAATTTTTTCCACAAATCGGATATTGGTTAATACTTTTTGTATGAGTAGGCTTGCTTTTTTTATATTATTATCACTGGTGCAATGTACCACTTCTAATCATGCAATGCGCTACTTTTGGTGCATGGGCCATAGATTGGCCATCCCTGCTCTAGTGTCATCAGATTTTGCTCGCTTAATCTCTAATCGTAGGACATACTCCTTAGTTATGGAACTAGCCTCGTTACAAATCTATCCACTATTTCCAACTTCTTTACATGCTTGGTAAAGTGTGAACCTGACATATGTCTTATACTGGGTCGGGAATGACTGCCTGCCGAAGTTTTCGGAAGCTTATCTTGGCGTTGTCAGAAATGCATTTGTTCCAGCAGTTATTCGTTTGATGTGTACCTCAAGCTTACCATGAGGCATTTCTCTCTCTGCGAGGTTTACAGCCATTGCTCTCGTTCCAGTACTTCGTCTGCGATTTTCTTTGTTCATGCTCAGTCTTCTAAACTTTGTACTTGTTAGGGCCTCTCCAAGACCGTCTGTAGTCTTCCCTGACTCTCACCTGTCTGTATTCTTTTCATTATTTTCTAATCATCTATAAACATGGCTTCCACTGATTTTATATCTTCCATCACATTACTCATGTATGTATGACATTGGGACTAACATTATATAAACCATCATTTAGTCTCATACATCTACCAACCCTCATACATCTAACTCCTTCACGTTTGAGAGATGGGGAATCATGTGACACCAATATTTGATAGCGAGTGCAAAATTAATATACAAATGATCCTTTGTTAGTGTATTGCTTCTGCTGTTGTTGAAACACTAATCCAAATTTATCTGTTCTAGGTCTCTGGGATAGAATGACACATACACCATTATATGCATCTTTTTTTGTTTTTCTACTGCATGTAGTTCTCTCCAAAGTGACTTCATGTAGAATTTCAGCTCACATTATGTTTTGTCGTGTACTAACGAGTTCCAACAAGTTTATACATTAGTGATATTGAACAGTACTCAACCTCATTAATGCATCAACTGTGAGCTCTCAAAGAAAAACAAAGAAATTGGCAAAATACAGCTCATTAGCAAGTGCTCTAACATTTTTTTTCTTTGCAGAATTTTTTTTTTTTAGTTCGAATGAACAGTGGTTAAATAAAAGATTCATAAGCAGGAATATTAGCCAGTCGTAGATGTAGATAAATGCAAGGTTCTGATGTAGATAAATGCAAGGTTCTGAAGCTTGGGAGTGCCCATATCCCTAGTACTTATAAGTTAAATGATGTAGAACTTAGCCATACAGATTGCGAAAAGGACTTGGGGGTTATGGTAAGCAGCAACCTTAAACCAAGACAGCAATGCCTAAGCGTACGTAATAAGGCAAATAGATTACTGGGATTTATATCAAGAAGTGTAAGCAACAGAAGTCCAGAGGTCATACTGCAGCTTTATACATCATTAGTAAGGCCTCACCTAGATTATGCAGCTCAGTTCTGGTCTCCATATTACAGAATGGACATAAATTCGTTAGAAAACATTCAGCGTAGGATAACTAAATTAATACATAGCATTAGAAATCTTCCTTATGAAGAAAGATTGAAGACTCCTAAGTTACATTCACTTGTTAGACGAAGAATGAGGGGAGACCTGATCGAAGTGTATAATGGAAGATAGGTATTAATAAAGGGGATATTAATAAGGTCTTGAGGATGTCTCTCCAAGAGAGAACCCGCAGTAATGGATTTAAATTAGATAAGTTTAGATTTAGAAAGGACATAGGAAAGTATTGATTTGGAAATAGGGTAGTTGATGAGTTGAACAGTCTACCTAGTTGGGTTATTGAGGCTGGGACTTTGGGTAGTTTCAAATTTAGGATGGATAAGTACATGAGTGGGAGGGGTTGGATTTGAGTGGGACTTTCACATCAGAGCTTATTTCTTGGGTGGCATTGAAAACTGGGTTGGGCAAATGTTTTGTTAGTGGGATGAATTGTAAAGGACCTGCCTAGTATGGGCCAACAGGCCTCCTGCAGTGTTCCTCCTTTCTTATGTTCTTATGTTCGTAAGAGGGAAAAACTCGATTCATTTTAACCTCCTGTCCATGTGAGGATTTGGGACCAGACCCTCCAGTATCTTCCAAGTATTAACCTTCAAACGTTCTGTATTACTGCCTCACTACAAATAATGTTCTGGAATGTCTCATTTCAATATATCTATATTTTTTAAATTATTTTTGCTTATTGAATGATTTTGTATTTACTGTTTGTGTTGCTTACTTTTGTGACTGTTTAGCAGTTTGAGGAGAGATGTGGCTGTCAGGAGTGTTGAGAGTGACAACTCTAGTGTGGTTGGTCAACTTGTCCTTCGCAATGAGATGCTGGCCATTCTTCACAGCTCCTGAGTTGACGTTCGAGTCTGGTGAAGCCTTCAACACCCTCACAGTTGACTATCCATGTAAGTTATTAGTGCTACCTAAGACCACTTTTTTACGCGTCTGTATTTCGCCAATTTCTGTTTATTTCCGAAGTTTTTCACGGATTCTTCTGTAAATACTTTGCACTAAGCGAGTGCGAGACAAAATATAATTATAACTAGGCTTAGGAATCGAATATAACAACTCATAAGATAAACGTTTATCTACACCACACAAATAATAGTGAGGAGTATCTCCTGTAGAGATATTGTAGGCGGAAGTGATTGCAAATTGAACATCAGGTATAACTTCGTCCCATGGGGAGTTATAGTAGTTCTTATCACATCTAATACTTATTGGTTCTTTCTGTTAAATCATTACTGGAAGGATGGCGAGGAACAATAGTAGATTTAGTTATTTTATACAAAGTTCACAACTTTTCTAAAATCTCATTACAAAACTCGCCACCATTGTTGGTTACAAAGACTTAGGAACTGAATATTTGCATATTATTCATTCTTTAAATGCTCTGGTGACAGTTTCAGCAGTTTTATCTACGACTGGAAATAACTCACTGTATCTAGCAAAATGATGTATCGTCACACATAATTTTTCCTTGGATTCAACGTTGGAAATTAGTTAATAAGAACATAAGAAAAAAGGAACATTGCAACAGGCCTACTGACCCATGCGGAGCAGGTCCATGTCTCCCCCAGGATTAACCCAATGAGATCCCCCCCGGATTTGCCCAATGTCCCAGCCAGTCTGGCCACCTCCACTCAAGGAAGGAACACGGCGCCAGACCCAGCAGGGCAAGCTAGTCAGGTCGAAATCACACCCACCCGCACCCACTCATGTATTTAACCTATTTTTAAAACTACACAACGCTTTAGCCTGAATAACTGTACTTGGGAGTTTGTTCCACTCATCCACATCTTTATTACCAAACCAGTGCTTTTCTATATCCTTCCTGAATCTGAATATTTTCAACTTGAAACCATTGTTGCGAGTCCTGTAATGGGATACACTTAAATTTGATAAAGACCACTGACATTACCTTTATGATGTATGCTAACCTTGAATTTTCTAACATACTTTCGATTTTCTAACATTCTCTGATTTATTTTCTAACATACTCTGAAATATGTTAAACAAGCTAGGGTGAAAGTATTTCAACCTGGCTTGTTTAACTGATCGATCCAAACCAGTGTGTGCAGCATCTGGTACATCATGAACTAGCTGCAGGAATATGTTCACTTATGATGAACGAATGACTAACAAAAAAGGCACAATACCGTGACTGGAACCAAGTATAAGAGGTAAACTGATATAATAAATATTTTTCCCCTTTTTTTCCAGGTACTTGTAAGTCTATATGCTTGGCGATGGACGAGTGCTTGGCATGGACAGCTGTACAGAATGGAAGCAAATGGGAGTGTCTTCACACCCAGGTTGGTCCCTCACCTTCCTTCAACCTCACTAAGGACTCCAGCTCGGTCTACGGCTACTTTGAAGGTGAATTTTAAAATCGTATAAAAAAACCCGACAGGTTGATAAGAATCTACTTATCTACTTTGAAGGTACACCCATATGTATGAATTAATTTTGAAACTCAAACAAGTGATATATTATTTACAAGCATTACTATTTAATGTTCCACCACCCCTTCATCTCCCTTTTCCAACAAAAAGGGAAGTTGCAAGCGACTTAGAAGCAAATTACTGTGCTGAAATTATATTGCTACTCAAATTGCAGCTTGAAACTGACGCAATAAGGTTTAATTTTACTATTCATCTCATTTTACTAAACACTAAAATGTGATTATTGATGTGCATTTATAGATCATAGTGTGACAGAAGACAGCATCTCTCCTGTTTACCGCTCGATACTCCCGTCTGTGTTCCCACAACATTTACTAAAATTTCCATTGTACTTGTTTCCTTCATATATACTGTGTTAAGTACAAGGACACAAATGCAACTAATGTGACATTTTATTATGGCAACGTGTCGCTCTCCAGGCTTGATAAAGCTCCTGGAGAGCGAAACGCTGCCAATACAAAAATGTCACGTTAGGTGCATTTGTGTCCTTTTACTTAATATATTGTCGGTAATTCTATATATATATATATATATATATATATATATATATATATATATATATATATATATATATATATATATATATATATATATATATCTATATATATATATAATGTCGTGCCGAATATGTAAAACTGGTCAATTAGCAAGAACTCATTTAAAATTAAGTCCTTACTAAAATTTTCTCCTATACGTTTAAAGATATATTTATAACAAGAACAATTTATTTTAACGTAACCCAACTAAATATATTTAAGATTTGTTTAAAATAATTTAATACTAAACAAACACAGTGAAATATATTTTTTCGTTAGGTTCAGAATGATTTTGGCGAAATTATTGCATACACAAATTTTCGCTTGTCCTATATGGCAAGATGAACATTGCTATTTAAGCCAAGATCGCAAGTTCTGCCTATTCAGCACGACATTATATATATATATATATATATATATATATATATATATATATATATATATATATATATATATATATATATATATATATATATATATATGCAAGAAATTCGCAAGTGCAGGCGAAATATACACAAATACTGATCTCTGGCTGAAGGAGACTCGAACCTACGAACCTTGGAACTAGGTATGCCGTGCTATACCATTCTCAAACCATACCCCCGGCCGGGATTGAACCCGCGGTCATAGAGTCTCAAAACTCCAGCCCGTCGCGTTAGCCACTAGACCAGCTAGCCACAATAAGATTCATCCAACTAGGTATATTTCTACACCATAGGAAAGTTAGCACAGGCACCTCTGTGACCACAAATGCATTTGTGGTCACAGAGGTGCCTGTGCTAACTTTCCTATGGTGTAGAAATATACCTAGTTGGATGAATCTTATTGTGGCTAGCTGGTCTAGTGGCTAACGCGACGGGCTGGAGTTTTGAGACTCTATGACCGCGGGTTCAATCCCGGCCGGGGGTATGGTTTATTTGCAATCGTGTCATTACGATTTCTTGAGTCAAGTTATACCATTCTCACCACACTGAACCAATACCTTGGCGTCCAATGGATCAAAGTAGAATGACATGGAAGGTTAGGTAGGGCTCGTCCTCGAAAAGGTTGAAGGGAGGGGGTAAAGGAGGTTTTGTGGGCGAGGGGCTTGGACTTCCAGCAAGCGTGCGTGAGCGTGTTAGATAGGAGTGAATGGAGACGAATAGTTTTTGGGACCTGACGAGCTGTTGGAGTGTGAGCAGGGTAATATTTAGTGAAGTGATTTAAAACCGGTTATTTTTATATTGCCGGACTTGATTTCTGGAAATGGGAAGTACAATGCCTGCACTTTAAATGTTGATGAAGACAGGGAAGCTGTATTTTCGTGTATAGGGCAAGGAGGAATAACATCTTGTAGGAGTAAGGAAGAGCCAGTTGTGAGTGTGGGGAAAGTTCGTGAGACAGTGGGTAGAATGAAAGGGAGTAAGGCAGCTGGGATTGATGGGATAAAGATAGAAATGTTAAAAGCAGGTGGGGATATAGTTTTGGAGTGGTTGGTGCTTTTATTTAATAAATGTATGGAAGAGGGTAAGGTACCATGCGATTGGTGGAGAGCATGCAAAGTCTTCTCTATAAAGGCAAAGAGGACAAAAGAGAGTGCAGAAAATTATAGGTGAATAAGTCTGTTCAGTATACGTGGTAAAGTGTATGGTAGAGTTATTAATGAAAGAATTAAGAGTAAGACAGAGAGTTGGATCGCAGATAAACAGGAAGCTTTAGGAAGGTTACGGGCGGTGTAGACCAAGTATTTACAGTGAAGCATATAAGTGAACGGTATTTAGATAAGGGTAAAGAGGTTTTCGTTGCACTTATGGATTTGAAAAAGGCATATGATAGGGTGGATAGGGGAGCTATGTGGCAGATGTTGCAAGTTACTGAAAAAAGCTAAGAGTTTTTATGAGGATAGTGGGGCTCAGGCAGGGTATGTAGGAGACAAACAGGGAGATTATTTCCCAGTAAAAGTAGGCCTTAGAGAAGGATGCTTGATGGTACCATAGTTGTTAAATATATTTATAGATGAAGTTGTAGAAGTGAATGTTCGGGTGGTGGCAAGAGGTGTGAGATTAAAGGATAAAGAATCTAACAAAGAGTAGTAGTTGTCACAGGTGCTTTTTGCTGATGACATTGTTCTTTTGGGAGATTATGAACAGAAGTTGCAGGGGGGGGGGAGGATTACGTAAAAGAAGGAAATTAAAAGTGAGCATAGGAAAGAGCAAGAGGAAGTGGATACCAAAAAATGGGAAATGAAAGATTGGATACCAGATTAGAGGGAGGGACTATGGAAGAAGTGAATGTGTTCATATATTTTGGAGTGGACTTGTCAGCAAATGGGTCTATGAAAGGAAGCCCAGCACTACCTGTCGAACTCAGAACCACCACTACAAGAACACCCATTCCACGAACACGCAATATCATGGTCCTAGAGTTAACCTTGACTCCATTCTCAGACTTCACTCCTACATAAACGTCTAGAGAGTTATAGCCAGTACCGCCCTTGGGCGACTATACAAGCTCAAAGGCTCCCACCCACACACTAAACTACACCTGTACAAGGACCTCATACGGCCACTTGTCACATATACACCTCTTACTCTTTCTCTAGCTGCAAAGACTAACGTCCTGAAACTGCAGCAAATTCAAAATCGCGCACTGTGGTGGGTGCTGGGTTTGGTGTGAGATGACTTTGTTACAAGCGAGTCTCCGCACATCGGGACTGGCACCCCGGCGCTGACGGTGTTCTGGAAAGAGCTCAGTGACAGGCAGATTGACCGATGAGAAACCCACCAAGACTCATGGACAACCTACCTCGATGAAACAATTAGACGGCCAGAAGACACTCTAAACCTCTTAGGTAAGTAAGTATTGATTACCATATATAGTAGCATATGTGTAGAGAACCTAAGATAACCCAAAAAAGTCAGACAGAGTGACTTATTTCCATTGTGGTCCTTTTAATACCTTATTATTACACTATAAAGGATATAATATCTTTTTATTATAATATAAAGGATATATACTAGGAATAAGGTAAAAAGAGTTATTTACATTTACATGTGTTATCTTAAAAAAAAAATCATTCTCCTCCCTTTCTGTCGCCACATTCATGAGGCATATTTTTGCTGTCTTCTTGAACTGGTTCACACTATGACTGGCTTTGACATGTGCAGGTATTTTGTTCCATTCATTTATTGCTGTACAATAAAAGGTGTTTGAAGCCTGGCCACTGACTGTGGCTACTACAAAGTTGTACTCTCACTCTCTAGTACTATGATTGCCTTAACAAAATTAGCAGCTCACATTGTTTGTGAGAAATTTTAAAAACTTACTTCAACATTCAGCATATCCAACTGTTGTAATTCATCCATGCCTACATGTTCTCTTGGACGCAGGTCCACCATGAATCTTACCATTTTGTTTTGGGTGATTTGCGGTTCATCTTTCAGTTTTTTTTTTTGTCAAGGCAGAGTACCATGAAGAGCAAGCGTAGGTAGACAGCGTGCTTGTCTGTAGAGGAACTTCAGTCTGTTCCCGATCAGTTCTCCTGATATGCATGGGTGAAAGGGGATTCTCAGATATTTTACTGAGGAAACTGAAGTAATGAGTTCCCCATTACAACGGACATTAAAATTATTTACCCTTCTCAGTTTTTTGTGCCAAAGAGTATAGCTTCCGTTTTCCCGAGGATTAACGATAGTTTGTTGTCTTCTAACCATTTGCTGCAGGACTCCAGTTCTAGTGATATTACATTAGATATATCTTGTGGGTCTTACCTGACACTAACAGAGCACTATCATCCGCATACAGTAGCAGATTGCATTTGACACTGATATGCATATCATTTACATAACATAAGAATAATAAGGAACCCAGAATACTACCTTGGGGAACTCTACATGCTATCGGCAGGGGTTCTGATTCTGTTTTGTTGATTTTGACAGTTTGTTTTCTATTACTAAGATAGGACTTAAACCAGTCTATGGAACCTATGCCGATAGCTTGAAGTTTCTTACAAAGTATATTGCGGTTAACATGACACTCTGACAGCGGGTTCAATCCCGGCCGGGGTATGGTTTATATTGCGGTTGACAGTATCAAAGGTCTTTTGTAAGTCTAGGGTTACCATTATTATGAGGTTCCCTATCGACATTTCAGTTCTCATGTAATCCATCAAATTAATTAGAGAGGCTACCACCATCACCAGCACTACCACCATCACCACTACTACCACCATCACCACTACTACCACCATCACCACTACTACCACCATCACCAGCACTACCACCATCACCAGCACTACCACCATCACCACTACTACCACCATCACCACTACTACCACCATCACCAGCACTACCACCATCACCACTACTACCACCATCACCACTACTACCACCATCACCACTACTACTTCTACTGTTAGAACTACTGCAACTACTATGTTTATTGCTTTGTTTATTACTAATGTAAATATTACTTCTACTTTTTTTAACACAATACTGTGTTCCAGTCACGGTGTTCCAGTCACGGTGTTCCAGTCACGGTGTTCCAGTCACGGTATTGTGCCTTTTTATTCAAAATCACCATGTACACACTGATAACCCCATTTTTCAATAAAAACTGAGAAAGTAGGACATATACTGCCCAAAAATTAAAGCCTTCCACTAAGAAGCATCAGCTTTGAAGTCAGACCAAAAAGGAATTCTCTTATCTCAGAGAGACTAGCATCCTACAATACCCCGGCACATTAAGACTGAAGTCAGTCAGAAAGTGAATGATCAAGTTGTTAGTGTTGGAAGGTGAAGACAGCTAGATAACACTCTCAAAAAGTGTCGCAGGAGAATCAGTATTTTAATTTTACCAATTACTTCTATAAAAAAAAATAAAGTGGGACTAATGTAAGCCAAAAAAATCAAACATTTTCCCTAAGAAAGATTTACTCACATTCAAGGGTAAAGTAAGTACGCATAAAAGTAAGACTAATTACATCAAGAGTATGTAAATTTAACAAAGGATAACCAAGTGAAGTCAATCACGGTGATGTTTTCTGATCATAAGAGACATTGTCAAGTTATTTCACGAAAACTAATTTCATTAATAAAAATGGCATAGTATAATTCTCACAACCTAAAATCAAAGCAAAGATTCCATTGAGGAAAACTTATTAGCAGCAAAAGTTTAAATCAGACCAGAAGAGTCATTCTCCAGTTACTGAATAGATGCCATCATATAGCGACTGTGCAATGTGATGCAGTCAGAGTCGATTAAAACAAGATGAGGACAAATGTGATTCATAAGAACATATGAAAGGAGGAACACTGCAGCAGGTCTACTGACCCATACTAGACAGGTCCATCTCAAGCCACTAACAAAAATATCTACCTAACCCATTTTCAAGATTGTCTCAGCAGCATCAAGGTAAAATAATGTAGTAAAGTAAAATAATCTTGTATCACTTGGAAAGTAAAGGTGACAAAATGACCAATTAATTAAATAGTCCGTGTAACATTGTCCACTGACCTGCCAGGTAATGAAACTGCACCGTGAATCTCGCCCCAGACACAGTGGCTCCAGGGTTAAAAATTTCCAGCTAATCAATTAAGACAAACTACACTTATAAACGAAAATTATGGAGAATTTTTTTTTTATTAGAAAAGTTGTGAAAATAAGGAAGCCGTGTCTCGTAAAATTTAAAACCACACTAAATCTGAGAAATATTTTTCATGTATTTTTTATATTTATTAATTTGGTTTTAAGAAAATTAGGAAATTAATAGCCGTACTGGTCGAAATTAGTGTAAAAATACTTCCAATTAATATATAACAGTGTTTAGGGTTTGAAGTCGATCAGCAGAGTTATTACATGGAAAGCAATTTAATGAAATTAGCAAATTTAAATTTACACAGCTCAAAGTTAACGCCAAGTTATCTTTTAATAAAGTAAAACAACGGTCAAAGTTTCAAGTCTATCAGAAAAGAAATTCTCCAGTGTCTGATTTCAACAATACCAAACTTTTTAAAGCTTTTTTTTAAGCATTTCAGTAAAATTTCCACCTTACACCTCACATTCATACAGCAGAGTCGTAATTAATATTTTGATCACACTGTATAACAGTGTGATCTGTGTATCTCTCTTGATATTGTGTACAACAGTGTGATCTTTGTAACTGTTGTTGTGTACAACAGAGTGATCTTTGTAACTGTTGTTATTGTGTACCTTTATCTGTTGTGTACAACTGTGTGATCTCTGTTTGTGTTTTATTGTGTATAACAGTGTGATCTTTCTATCTCTGTTATTTTGTACTCTAGTGTGATCTTACTATTGTGTACATCAGTGTGATATTTCTGTTATTGTGTACACTAGTATGATATTTCTGTTGTATAAATCAGTGTGATATTTCTGTTAGGTTACTGTGTACACTAGTCTGATCTGTGTATCTTTGTTGGTATTGTGTATAACAGCGTGACATTTGCATTTGAGGTGTTACAGTGTATAACAATGTGATCTTTGTATCTGTTGTTATAGTGAATAACAATGTGATATATGTGTGATATATATACGAATCTGTTGTTACAGTGAAAAATAATGTGATATATGTATCTCTGTTGTTACAGTGAATTACAACGCGATTTTTACATCTACTTTTATTATTCATTAGAGTGGAAAATCTACATATTTTATTCCTATGTGAATATCGTTTTATAAACCTGATATACAGATATAAACAGCAGGGACATTAGCACTGGTCAAAGTTGATGCCAGCTTTGACAGATTCCCTTGTCACTAGTATCCTCAAGGTTGGTGCTATCAGTGATAGAATCACTGGTCACTAGTACCCTCAAAGCTGGAGCTACCAGTGACAAAATCACTGGTCATTAGTACTGTTAAGATTGGAGCTAGCAGTAACAAACTCATTGATCACTAGGACCCTCAAGGTTGGAGCCAGCAGTGAAAGAATCACTGGTCACTGTACCCCAAAGGTTGGTGCCAGCAGTGACAGAATCACTGACCACTAGTAGTCTAAAGATTGAAAACTGGTTTTTAAACACTCTCACCACTGTTATTTAGACACAGTGAATATTTTTTTATTAACACACTGGCCGGTTCCCACCAAGGCAGGGTGGCCCGAACAAGAAAAACTTTCACCATCATTCACTCCACCACTGTCTTGCCAGAAGGGTGCTTTACACTACAGTTTTTAAACTGCAACACTAACACCCCTCCTTCAGAGTGCAGGCACTGTACTTCCCATCTCCAGGACTCAAGTCCGGCCTGCCGGTTTCCCTGAATCCCTTCATAAATGTTACTTTGCTCACACTCCAACAGCACGTCAAGTATTAAAAACCATTTGTCTCCATTCACTCCTATCAAACACGCTCACGCATGCCCGCTGGAAGTCCAAGCCCCTCGCACACAAAACCTCCTTTAACCCCTCCCTCCAACCTTTCCTAGGCCGACCCCTCCCCCGCCTTCCTTCCACTACAGACTGATACACTCTTGAAGTCATTCTGTTTCGCTCCATTCTCTCTACATGTCCGAACCACCTCGACAACCCTTCCTCAGCCCTCAGGACAACAGTTTTGGTAATCCCGCACCTCCTCCTAACTTCCAAACTACGAATTCTCTGCATTATATTCACACCACACATTGCCCTCAGACATGACATCTCCACTGCCTCCAGCCTTCTCCTCGCTGCAACATTCATCACTCAAGCTTCACACCCATATAAGAGCGTTGGTAAAACTATACTCTCATACATTCCCCTCTTTGCCTCCAAGGACAAAGTTCTTTGTCTCCACAGACTCCTAAGTGCACCGCTCACCCCTTTTCCCCTCATCAATTCTATGATTCACCTCATCTTTCATAGACCCATCAGCTGACACGTCCACTCCCAAATATCTGAATACATTCACCTCCTCCATACTCTCTCCCTCCAATCTGATATCCAATCTTTCATCACCTAACCTTTTTGTTATCCTCATAATCTTACTCTTTCCTGTATTCACTATTAATTTTCTTCTTTTGCATACCCTACCAAATACATCCACCAACCTCTGCAACTTCTCTTCAGAATCTCCCAAGAGCACAGTGTCATCAGCAAAGAGCAACTGTGACAACTCCCACTTTACGTGTGATTCTTTATCTTTTAACTCCACACCTCTTGCCAAGACCCTCGCATTTATTTCTCTTACAACCCCATCTATAAATATATTAAACAACCACGGTGACATCACACATCCTTGTCTAAGGCCTACTTTTACTGGGAAATAATCTCCCTCTTTCCTACATACTCTAACTTGAGCCTCACTATCCTCGTAAAAACTCTTCACTGCTTTCAGTAACCTACCTCCTACACCATACACCTGCAACATCTGCCACATTGCCTCCCTATCCACTCTGTCATACGCCTTTTCCAAATCCATAAATGCCACAAAAACCTCTTTAGCCTTATCTAAATACTGTTCACTTATATGTTTCACTGTAAACACCTGGTCCACACACCCCCTACCTTTCCTAAAGCCTCCTTGTTCATCTGCTATCCTATTCTCCGTCTTACTCTTAATTCTTTCAATAATAACTCTACCATATACTTTACCAGGTATACTCAACAGACTTATCCCCCTATAATTTTTGCACTCTCTTTTGTCCCCTTTGCCTTTATACAAAGGAACTATGCATGCTCTCTGCCAATCCCTAGGTACCTTAGCCTCGTCCATACATGTAATAAATAATTGCACCAACCACTCCAAAACTATATCCCCACCTGCTTTTAACATTTCTATCTTTATCCCATCAATCCCGGCTGCCTTACCCCATTTCATTTTACCTACTGCTTCACGAACTTCCCCCACACTCACAACTGGCTCTTCCTCACTCCTGCAAGATGTTATTCCTCTTTGCCCTATACACGAAATCACAGCTTCCCTATCTTCGTCAACATTTAACAACTCCTCAAAATATTCCTTCCATCTTCCCAATGCCTCTAACTCTCCATTTAATAACTCTCCTCTCCTATTTTTAACTGACAAATCCATCTGTTCTCTAGGCTTCCTTAACTTGTTAATCTCACTCCAAAACTTTTTCTTATTTTCAACAAAATTTGTTGATAACATCTCACCCACTCTCTCATTTGCTCTCTTTTTACATTGCTTCACCACTCTCTTAACCTCTCTCTTTTTCTCCATATACTCTTCCCTCCTTGCATCACTTCTACTTTGTAAAAACTTCTCATATGCTAACTTTTTCTCCCTTACTACTCTCTTTACATCACTCCACCAATCGCTCCTCTTTCCTCCTGCACCCACCTTCCTGTAACCACAAACTTCTGCTGAACACTCCAACACTACATTTTTAAACCTACCCCATACCTCTTCGACCCCATTGCCTATGCTCTCATTAGCCCATCTATCCTCCAGTAGCTGTTTATATCTTACCCTAACTGCCTCCTCTTTTAGTTTATAAACCTTCACCTCTCTCTTCCCTGATGCTTCTATTCTCCTTGTATCCCATCTACCTTTTACTCTCAGTGTAGCTACAACTAAAAAGTGATCTGATATATCTGTGGCCCCTCTATAAACATGTACATCCTGAAGTCTACTCAACAGTCTTTTATCTACCAATACATAATCCAACAAACTACTGTCATTTCGGCCTACTTGTATACTGTAATTTAAAAGTTATGAACTCTGTATTTAAACACTCTGAACACCGATTTTTAAACACTCTGACCATTGTTATTTAGACACTGTGAATACTGTTTTTTAAACAATCTGAATACTTGTTTTTATACATTCTGACCACTGTTATTTAGATATTGTAAACACTGTTATTTAATAACTCTGAACACTGTTATTTAAACACTCTGAACACTGTTATTTAAACACTCTGAACACTGTTATTTAAACGCTCTGGTGGCCTGGTGGTTAACGCTCTCGCTTCACACGGTGAGGGCCTGGGTTCGATTCCCAGCCAGAGTAGAAACATTGGACGTGTTTCTTTCAACCTGTTGTCTATGTTCGCCATCAGTAAAATGGGTACCTGGGTGTTAGTCGACTGGTGTGGGTCTCATCCTGGGACACTGACCTAAGGAGGCCTGGTCACAGACCGGGCCGCGGGGGCGTTGACCCCCGCGGCCCGGTCTGTGACCAGGCCTCCTTAGATACTTGAAGACGATGTAATCAGTCCATCACCTCTATGGAAATCATCGTCTGTATCTCGCTCGCGCGCGTGCACATATGTACACACACACACACACACACACACACACACACACACACACACACACACACACACACACACACACACACACACAGAGCAACAAAGGGACACAGTTGGAAGTTGAAGACACAGATGAATCACAGGGATGTTAGGAAGTATTTCTTCAGCCATAGAGTAGTCAGGAAGTGGAATAGTTTAGGAAGCGATGTAGTGGAGGCAGACTCCATACATAGTTTTAAGCAAAGGTATGATAAAGCTCACGGTTCAAGGAGAGTGACCTAGAAGCGACCAGTGAAGAGGCTTGGCCAGGAGCTTGGACTCGACCCCTGCAACCTCAACTAGGTGAATACAACTTGGTGAGTACATACACACACACACACACTCATACACACACTCACACACTCACACACACACTCACACACTCACACACACACTCACACACACACACACACACACACACACACACACAGTACCACACAAGAGATTAGTGAAAAAACTGGAGTACCAAGCAGGGATAACAGGGAAGGCACTACAATGGATCAGGGAATACTTGTCAGGAAGACAGCAGCGAGTAATGGTACGTGGCGAGGTGTCAGAGTGGGCACCTGTGACCTGCGGGGTCCCACAGGGGTCAGTCCTAGGACCAGTGCTGTTTCTGGTAATTGTGAACGACATGATGGAAGGGATAAACTCCGAGGTGTCCCTGTTTGCAGATGACGTGAAGTTGATGAGAAGAATTCATTCGATCGAAGACCAGGCAGAACTACAAAGGGATCTAGACAGGCTGTAGACCTGGTCCAGCAATTGGCTCCTGGAGTTCAATCCCGCCAAGTGCAAAGTCATGAAGATTGGGGATGGGCAAAGAAGACCGCAGACGGAGTACAGTCTAGGGGGCCAGAGACTACAAACGTCACTCAAGGAAAAAGATCTTGGGGTGAGTATAACACCAGGCACATCTGAAGTGCACATCAACCAAATAACTGCTGCAGCACATGGGCGCCTGGCAAACCTCAGAACAGCATTCCGATATCTTTGTAAGGAATCGTTAAGGACCCTGTACACCGTGTACGTTAGGCCCATATTGGAGTATGCGGCACCAGTTTGGAACCCACACCTAGCCAAGCATGTAAAGAAACTAGAGAAAGTGCAAAGGTTTGCAACAAGATTAGTCCCAGAGCTAAGAGGTATGTCCTACGAGGAGAGGTTAAGGGAAATCAACCTGACAACACTGGAGGACAGGAGAGATAGGGGGACATGATAACGACTTACAAAATACTGAGGGGAATTGACAAGGTGGACAAAGACAGGATGTTCCAGAGACTGGACACAACAACACGGGGACATAGTTAGAAGCTGAAGACACAGATGAATCACAGGGATGTTAGGAAGTATTTCTCCAGCCACAGAGTAGTCAGGAAGTGGAATAGCTTGGGAAGCGATGTAGTGGAGGCAGGATTCATACATAGCTTTAAGCAGAGGTACGATAAAGCTCATGGTTCAGGGAGAGTGACCTAGTAGCGACCAGTGAATAGGCGGGGCCAGTAGCTTGGAGTCGACCCCTGCAACCTCAACTAGGTGAGTACAACTAGGTGAGTGTACACACACACACATACACAGACAGTGAGTAATCCTAGTAGCGACAAGCAAAGAGGTGGGGCTAGGAGCTGTGACTCGACCCCTGCAACCACACACATACACATGTATATACACACACAAACATGTAATAAGATCACAGTAAACAGCTCCTCGGTAATGTGATAAATCACGACAGCGCTTGAAATTTCACAATTTTTCAGTGTATGTTCTGCATACCCAACCAATTATACTTGCATAACATATGAATACGTTTATGAATACATAAACATATGCGCTCGTGCACAGGTACATATATAAGCTAACCAGCTCATACATGACGACATACATAATTATGTCTTTATTTAATAATAGTTAACTAGGGTTGAAAATTTGAAGCCGATCGAAAACGGCGTTCTGAAGTGATAAATGAAAGCTTCGAGGAAGTTAACAACAACTGTAACAACAGTAACAATAACAACGGTAAAAACAACAATGGAAACAATGGTAAAAATAACAGTAACAATATCAACAGTAAAAACTACAACCATAACCATCATCCCAACAAGCACGACACTAAGAACGTCAACAACCATTGTGGCATGCAAAGAGTACGTAACCTTTATTCGGCGCATGTACACACCCTCATTTACAGGCTATCTCCCCCAACCAGCGAACCAGGTTGCTAAGAGTTGATGATGGGGCCCCGTTGTTCAACTAGTGACCAGCTTCTAGCCAATAAGAAGATGGTTTTGGCAATCGCAGAGGTTATGTGGGTACCACTCTCCTGTCTGCCCTTGTCATTCCCATTCTAGAGCTGGTTGAAGCACGGTCTGCTATCTTGTGACTTCTATTTCTGCCTTGCTTACCGTGGAGTGCACTATACTTATCACTATACATAGTGTACATATTGCTGTTCTAAATTGGTGAAGGATAATATAAGTCTAAACTTTTTCGGGATAACAGGCCATTTAGAATCCTGGGTTGTAATAACCGTCCTAAACCAGACCCACCTAACTATCCAGGCTCGCTGCTACATTATTCCTGGAACGTCACTCGTAGTGTTAAGTTAATTTAGAGGTGTGGTACGCGGACGGTATGTTAGAGATGAAATACTGACGAGTTCTCCGTCTCTTCAGGAAGGCTGCTGAGCCCACCAGTGTACACTGTGCATAGCGATCTCTCGTTAATGTGTGAGCCTGAGGGGAAGAGAGGAATTGTTTCACTGCTTGCTATGGTTACTAGCTTTTTGTTTTTGCTGCAACCTCTTACAGGGTGAGGAAGTGCGTGGAGAGTAATATTACGAGAGGTGGTGGAAGATGAGAAAAGGTGGTGCGTGGTATGCTGTGTGTTGTGGTGGTGTGTGTGTCTGTGTTGTGTGTATTGTGTGTTGTGGTGTGTCTGGTGTGTTCTCTGTGTTTTGTGTTGTGGTATATTGTGGTGGTGTGTTTTGGTATATTGTTGTGGTGTGCTTTGTGTTGTGTGTTGTGCTGTGTCTTGTGGTGTGTTGTATGGTGTGTTGTAGTGTTATATTGCAGTGGTGTGTTGTGGTGTGTTGTGTGTTGTGGTGTCTAATGAGTTGTGGTGTGTAGTGTGTTGTGGTGTGTAGTGTGTTGTGGTTTATGCCGTGTATTGCAGTGCTGTGGTGTGTTTGTATTGTGGTGGTGTGCTGGTACCCCCCAACTACCGAACTATCCATGCTATAGTTTTTCCTCCACTGACCTCTACATCTTTTCCAACAAAGACATATTCATATTCAAAAAGCCATTTCTCAATAACCTCCAAGACAATGACCATTTTTGAGCTATGACAGAGACCGCTGATGATCTAATATTGATCTGTCTAGCAATGCGGAAACCTGAGGTAATTAATTACTGGATTCTTAAAATTAAAGTTTTGGTTAATCTGGGAATAGTGACTTTCCTGGTGTTGAGGAGGCACATGATTATAGTTGCGGGAAGTGTTTTAAATGCAACAAAAACCTGTTTTACGACATTAAATGGGAAAATCAACTAATCACACTTTCCATAATGGAACGTTTGTGTCAAACTACCTAGCAGACGTTCCATGCTGAAATTCATCGAGGGAACCACTTTCACCAACACGATTCACCTGAGAACTTTTATGGGTCAAAACGCACACCCAAATGTTCCAGGGTGTGAGTTTTGCAACAAACGTGAGATTATTCAGTCGGCGATGGTTCTCATAAAAATAGTCTTTAATTATTAAATTGATTTACCGAAGAATATTTGTCAAAAAATATACAGTTTTATTCTTACAAATGTAAATATAATTAGAAATATGCATGCATGTAATAATACAGGCAGAGAAACAGAAAGGAAAGAAAACAGATACTGGAGCCTCAGGATAAAATACCTACCTGCAGTTCCTGGCACCACACATAAGCGTATTGTTTTCAACTCTTCCCGCTAATGCTTGCTCATCTTCACATCATGTAATCTCATTATTTGTGCCTCATTCAAATTTAATTAGGAGCAATCTAGGTTAAACATTAAATAATGAATATATAATTCCTGGTATTGCTTGCGAACGTATAGAAACGGACTTGTAAACATGGTAGAAAACGATGTGAAGGAGAAAGCACTGACAAAGTCTAGGGATAACACCCGCCGCATTTCAATGCTCGGGAGAATTACGCTCACTGTTATTGTCGTCACTTGTCCTGTCTTCTTAAATTTTTCCTCCTCTGTCTCCAGTTGTCTTCTGATTTTCTTCCAGTTCTCTTGGCATGATAATGGTTCAGAGGTTCTTCCTCAAGTTGAATACAAATATGAACTGATTGTCACGCTAAAGTGCTAAACAGATATTGAACTGTATCTTCACACCGTGTGGAGCTGCATAACCCCCATGGGTTTAGCACTTCACGTGCCAGGACCTGAGTCTCGACCCCTGCAGCCACAATTAGGTGAGTACACACACACACACACACACACACACACACACACACAAAGTGTTTTTAAGGCGTGCAGTAACTGCTAGCAGTAATCAGTGGTAGTGACAACGTCAGTGAAGAATCCTACGAGTGATAACTAAAGTTAATAGTTAAAAAAAAGTCGAGAGGAAGCCTGAAATCATTAATTTTTCAAAGTGCCAAACTGTTGTGGGTCTACTAGGACTGTTGCCACAGATTCAAACATACAAAGATCAAAGTGAGTGTGGAAGCGGGTGTTCAAGAATTACCAGCGTTTCGTTAACAAGTGAAATGTGGGGCACCACACAGTGAGAGTGAAAAAGTTAATAAGCAAAAGGAGAAAGGAAAAATAAAATATACAACAAGGGAAGGTGGTAGTAGTAGGCCTGCTGAGGCAGTGACGTCACACAAGTTGTGTACCATTATACATATAAAGTGAAGTGTATATAATGTGAAGTGTATACTATCATAAATGAAAAGTGAAATCGCATGAGGAACGTGGAATGTATGATCTTATATGGTTATAAACATCACGGGTGAAGGATCTCCAAAATAGTGATTTAAGGCTTATGTATGACGACTACGTCATCAGCATCTGGCAACTTATCACCGCACCGCTGCCAGCGCAAGTATCACTCACCTATTGTGGTTTGCATGTTGCAGGCTCTGGCTTCTGGTCTTGCATCACTGTTAGATACTGGTCACCCACACCTGCAGGCTATTACCAGAATTAGAGTAGAAATAGCATAGATAAAGTGAAGATAGTGTTGACGAGTGTGAGGTGTAGAGCAGACTAGCGAGTGGTAGCGCAGTATTACTACTGGTAGTTATTAGCAGCATGAATACCTAGGAAGCTAGGAAGTCCTCTCTCGATGTGAACAAGGAATAGGATAATAACCAGCAATAATTGATACTTAAATCCATTAAGGGCAATAAGTGGAGTAGCATTACTAGGAAAGACAGCTGGGACTAAATTTGAGCCTACACGACAGAGAGGTATAACGGATCTTTCAACCACACCAACCCTACCCCCCCTAACATCTCTCACTCACACACACACACACACACACACACACACACACACACACACACACACACACACACACACACACACAAGGGTAGACACTCATAGAAGCTTTAGACCCTAGTAGCAATTTCCGCTTTTTATAACCCAGAATTACTGGTATGTTTTAGCAGTATCTCCCCCTCATACCTCCCCCATACACATGAACACACATATACACACATACACACACACACACCTGCACTAGGACAAAATGGTAACTAACTAGGCGAATACACACACACACATACACACACATACACACACACACGCACACACGCACACGCACACGCACACACGCGCACACACACACACACACACACACACACACACACACACATGCACACGCACACATGCACACACACACACACACACACACACACACACACACGCACATACACCCACACACACGCACACACACGCGCACACACACACACACACGCACACACACACGCACACACGCACACACACGCATGCACACACACCCACAATGCCCCCATTATCAAGCGGTGACAGTCACTTTACCCTCGGCCCTCTTTCCCATCCCTTCCCTTCTAATCCCATACACACACACACACACCTCCCCCGCTTCTAAGGGTCACTCATCCTTCTCGATCCCTCCCCCCTTAATCCCATCCCTCTCCCTCCCACACATGCACACACACATACACAAGCACAAGCACATATACACTTGACACAAACACGTACTCCCCCTTCCTCTAACCACCTCTCCCCCTCACCCTAGCCACCTCCCCCTCCCCCAAACCATCTAATCCCCTCCCCAACTACTTTTCCCCCTCCAATAACCATCCTCCCCCTCCCCCATAACCATCCATCCCCACTCCCCAAAACCATCTATTCCCGTCCCCCTAACCACCTCTCCCCCTTCCATCTGTGGAGCAATGGGAGAACCTAGAACTAGGATGAGAACAAGGGGCCTGAAGGACGAATCTGTGAGGGAAGACTGGGAGGCAGAGCTCAAAAAAAGGGAGGAAGACTGGGGAAGGAGGCTAGATGAGCTGGCAAGGAAGATGGAGGAGAGGTTAGCAGGAGAATGCAGAAGGTGGAAGCAACATGCCACAGCAGCAAGAAACAAGATACAGAGATTAGAAGAGGAGCTGAGACATCTGAAACAGCATAGAGACAAAGATATTACAGAAGTAGCATCAGCAATGGCTACATCAGACACAGACAACGGGTCTGAAGGGAGCATGGAAACTAAACTGTATGCAGAGGTCCTGTCAAACCCACATGGGGCCAAAACAAAGACAGGGAGCACACTAGGACAGAATGAGAGGTTGGAAGACATTGAAGGAACTAGTACCTTACCAGACACCTGGGGATGCCAGGAACAGGTGAGCAGGAAGGACAAACCGATGAGCATATGGGCCATAGCTAGGGTAGGGACTGAAGGAACACTCTACAGAAAGGAGCTAAAACACATCAGAGGATGCAATGGGAGTCGCAGTAGGAGGTGGAAAGGGAGAGATCAGTTTTTGTCTATGGGCTAGACGAAGCTAAAGGAGAAACTTATGATGAAAGAAAGCAGGAGGAGAAAAAAGCGATTGAAGGTATCATGGAGGTGATAGGCTAGGGGGACATGACCCAGGTGGCAAATTTTCGGAGAACCGTGTGGTTCACAAAGAAAAGGAATCTGCCTCTCAAAGTAATTTTCAAGGCATAATCAACCCGAACCATGATCCTGCAGGAGAAAGCACGACTGAGAGGCAAACAGGAGTTCATGAGTGTGTACCTCGATCGAGACAGAACACAGGAGGAAAGGATGATGATGAAAGAGAGAGTGCAAAAACGAAAGGAGAAATGGGAGGAAATGAAAAAGGAGAGCAGAATAACCCAGGAAAAAGTGGATGGACAAGCACACCCCCCAGAAACACCTGCAGAAGGACTCCAGCCACGGCACCCCCAAGGCAACTGAACAATCCAAACAAACCATCACACACCGATCCCTCTGTTCCCACCCCCGAACACCACAGTTACAGTATTAGAACAGAAGTTGAAGGTTTGGTACACAAATGCGGATGGCTTAACGAATGAACATGAGGAATGGCAAGAAAGAATCAATGAGAAGTCCCCAGACATCATAGCAGTTACAGAAACAAATCTCACGGAGACAATAACAGATGCAATCTTCCCACCAGGATACCAGATCATGAGGAAAGATAGAAGGGGCAGAGAGGGAGGAGGGGTTTCTCTGCTCGTAAAAAAACAGATGGAAATTCGAGAAAATGGAAGGCATAGACGAGATGGGAGAAAGAGACTACATAGCAGGTACACTTCAGTCTGGGGAGCACAAGGTGGTCATTGCAGTGATGCATAATCCACCACAGAACTGCAGGAGGCTAAGAGAGGAATATGAAGAGAGCAACAGAGCAATGGTGGACACACTTGCTGAGGTGGCAAGAAGAGCTCACTCCAGCAGAGCAAAGTTGCTGGTTATGGGGGATTTCAACCACAGGGAGATTGACTGGGAATACCTGGAGCCACATTGGAGTCCCGAAACATGGTGAGCCAAGATGTTGGACGTGGTGGTGGAAAACCTCATGCACCAACATGTTAAGGACACTACCAGAGTGAGAGGGGAGGATGAACCAGCAAGATTGGACCTTGTGTTCACCCTGGGTAGTTCAGACATTGAGGACATCACGTATGAGAGTCCCCTAGGAGCTAGCGACCACGTGGTTCTGTACTTTGAATACATAGTAAAGTTGCAAGTGCAGAGTAACAGGAGTTGAATGGGAAAAGCCTGACTATAAAAGATGGGACTACATAGGGTTGAGGAACTTCCTGCAGGAGGTTCCATGGGACAGAGAACTGGCAGAAAAGCCAGTAAACGAAATGATGGAATATTTAACAACAAAATGCAAGGAGGCAGTGGAAAGGTTTATTCCCAAGGGCAACAGAAACAATGGGAAGACCAGAACGAGCCCCTGGCTTACCCGACGGTGTAAGGAGGCAAAAACAAAGTGCAATAGAGAATGGAAAAAGTACAGAAGGCAGAGAACACATGAAAATAGGGAGATCAGTCGCAGAGCCAGGAACGAGTATGCTCAGGTAAGGAGGGAGGCCCAGCAACAGCATGAAAATGACATAGCATCGAAAATCAAGACTGACCCGAAACTGTTGTATAGCCACATCAGGAGGAAGACAACAGTCAAAGACCAGGTGATCAGATTGAGGACAGAAGGTGGAGAACTCACAATAAATGATCAGGAGGTATGTGAGGAGCTAAACAGGAGGTTTAAGATTTTTACAGTAGAGACAGGAAGGGCTGTGGGAAGACAGCACAGAAGGGAACATCAAGAGGGAATATACCAACACTTAGCAGCAGAAGCTGCTAAGTGACCTTGATACCTCAAAGGCGATGGGACCGGACAACATCTCCTCATGGGTCCTTAGAGAAGGAGCAGAGATGCTGTGTGTGCCACTAACCACAATCTTCAACACATCCCTTGAAACTGGGCAACTACATGTGAAATGGAAGACAGAAAATGTAGTTCACATATTTAAGAAAGGAAACAGAAATGAGGCACTAAACTACAGACTTGTGTCTCTGACATGTATTGTGTGCAAAGTCATGGAGAAGATTATCAGGAAGAGAGTGGTCGAACACCTGGAACGGAACAAGATTATAAATGAAAACCAGCATGGGTTCATGGAAGGCAAATCCTGTGTCACAAACCTCCTGGAGTTTTATGACAAGGTAACAGAAGTAAGACACGAGAGAGAGGGGTGGGTTGATTGCGTTTTCCTAGACTGCAGGAAGGCCTTTGACACAGTTCCCCACAAGAGATTAGTGCAGAAGCTGAAGGATCAGGCGCATATAACAGGGAGGGCACTGTAATGGTTCAGGGAATACCTGACAGGGAGGCATCAACGAATCATGGTACGTGAAGAGGTATCACAGTGGGCGCCTGTGACGAGCGGGATCCCACAGGGGTCAGTTCTAGGACCAGTGCTATTTTTGATATATGCAAACGACATGATGGAAGGAATAGACTCTGAAGTGTCCCTATTCGCATGTGATGTGAAGTTGATGAGAAGAATTAAATCGGATGAGGATGAGGCAGGACTGCAAAGAACCCTGGACAAACTGGACCTGTGGTTCAGAAACTGGCTTCTCGAATTCAATCCTGCCAAATGCAAAGTCATGAAGATTGGGGAAGGGCAAAGAAGACCGCAGACAGAGTATAGGCAAGGAGGACAAAGACTACAGACCTCACTCAGGGAGAAAGACCTTGGGGTGACCATAACACCGAGCACGTCACCGGAGGCACACATCAACCAAATAACTGCTGCAGCATATGGGCGCCTGGCAAACCTGAGAATAGCGTTCCGATACCTTAATAAGGAATCGTTCAAGACACTGTACACTGTGTATGTTAGGCCCATACTGGAGTATGCAGCACCAGTCTGGAACCCACACCTGGTCAAGCACGTCAAGAAGTTAGAGAAAGTACAAAGGTTTGCAACAAGGCTAGTCCCAGAGCTCAGGGGAATGTCGTACGAGGATAGGTTGAGGGAAATCGGACTGACGACACTGGAGGACAGAAGGGTCAGGGGAGACATGATAAAGACATACAAGATACTGCGGGGAATAGACAATGTGGACAGAGATAGGATGTTCCAGAGAGAGGACACAGAAACAAGGGGTCACAACTGAGAGCTGACGACTCAGACGAGTCACAGGGACGTTAGGAAGTATTTCTTCAGTGATAAAGCCGTCAGGAAGTGGAATAGCCTAGCAAGTGAAGTAGTGGAGGCAGGAACCATACATAGTTTTAAGAAGAGGTATGACAAAGCTCAGGAAGCAGAGAGGGAGAGGACCTATTAGCGATCAGTGAAGAGGCGGGGCCAGGAGCTGAGTATCGACCCTGCAACTACAATTAGGCGAGTACACACATATACACACACAAACACACACACACACACACACACACACACACACACACACACACACATACACACACACACACACACACACACACACAAACACACACATGTCAGGGACACTACCAGAGAGGAGGATGAGCCAGCAAGACTGGATCTTGTTTTCACCCTGAGCAGTTCAATCATTGAGGATATTACTTACGAGAATCCCCTTGGAGCTAGCGTTCACATGGGTCTGAGTTTTGATTATATAATAGAGTTACAAGTGGAGAAGGTAACAGGAATTGAATGGGAAAAGCCAAACTATAAAAGGGGGGACTACACAGGTATGAGGAACTTCCTGCAGAAGGTTCAGTAGGACAGAGAACTGGTAGGAAAATCAGTAAACGAGATGATGGAATATGTGACAACAAAGTGCAAGGAGGCAGAGGAAAGGTTTGTTCCCAAGGGAAATAGAAATAATAGGAAGACCAAAGCTAGTCCTTGGTTTACCCGAAGGTGTAGGGAGGCAAAAACTAAGTGCACCAGAGAATGGAAAAGGTACAAAAGCAAAGGACTCAGGAAAATAAGGAGATTAGTAGAAGAGCCAGAAACGAATATGCATAGATAAGGAGGGAGGCAGAGCGACAGTACGAAAACGACATAGCATCGAAAGTCAAGTCTGACCAGAAACTGTTGTATAGCTACATTAGGAGGAAGACGACAGTCAAAGACCAGGTGATAAGGCTGAGGAAAGAAGGTGGTGAACTCACAAGAAACGATCAAGAAGTATGTGCGGAGTTCAACATGAGATTTAAGGAAGTATTTACAGTGGAGACAGGAAGGCCTCTGGGGAGGATAGAACAGAGGGGGACACCAGCAAGGAATATACCAACAAGTGTTGGATGACATACATACAAATGAGGAGGTGAAGAAGCTGCTAAGGGACATTGATACCTCAAAGGCAATGGGACCGGACATCTCCCCGTGGGTCCTTAGAGAGGGAGTGGATATGCTGTGTGTGCCACTTACCACAATCTTCAACACATCTCTGGAAACTGGGCAACTACCTGAGGTATGGAAGACGGCAAATGTAGTTCCCATTTTTAAAAAAGCAGACAGAAAAGAGGCACTAAACTATAGACCTGTGTCACTGACATGTATAGTTTGCAAAGTTATGGAAAAGATGATCAGGAGGAGAGTGGTGGAGCACCTGGAACGGAATAAGAGTATAAACGCCAACCTGCACGGATTCATGGAAAGCAAATCCTGTGTCACAAACCTTATGGAGTTTTATAATAAAGTAACAGAAGTAAGACACGAGGGAGAGGGGTGGGTTAACTGCATCTTCTTGGACTGCAAGAAAGCCTTCGACACAGTTCCTCACAAGAGATTAGTGCAGAAGCTAGAGGATCAGGCTCATATAACAGGAAGGGCACTGCAATGGATCAGAGAATACCTGACAGGCAGGCAACAACGAGTCATGGTACGTGATGAGGTATCACAGTGGGCACCTGTGACGAGCGGGGTCCCACAGGGGTCGGTCCTAGGACCAGTGCTATTTTTGGTATATGTGAACATGATGGAAGGGTTAGACTCTGAAGTGTCCCTGTTCGCAGATGATGTGAAGTTAATGTGAAGAATTAAATCAGATGAGGATCAGACAGGACTTCAAAGAGACCTGGACAGGCTGGACACCTGGTCCAGCAACTGGCTTTTCGAAATTAACCCCGCCAAATGCAAAGTCATGAAGATCGGGGAAGGGCACAGAAGACCGCAAACGGAGTATAGGCTAGGTGGCCAAAGACTGCAAACCTCGCTCAAGGAGAAAGATCTTGGGATGAGTATAACACCGAGCATGTCTCCGGAAGCACATATCAACCAGATAACTGCTGGAGCATATGGGCGCCTGGCAAACCTGAGAACAGCGTTCTGATACCTTAGTAAGGAATCGTTCAAGACACTGTACACCGTATATGTCAGGCCCATACTGGAGTATGTAGCACCTGTTTGGAACCCGCACTTGATCAAGCACGTGAAGAAATTAGAGAAAGTGCAAAGGTTTGCGACAAGGTTATTTCCAGAGCTAAGGGGAATGTCCTATGAAGAAAGGTTAAGGGAAATCGGCCTGAAGACACTGGAGGACAGGAGGGTCATAGGAGACATGATAACGGCATATAAAATACTGCACGGAATAGACATGGTGGACAAAGACAGGATGTTCCAGGGAGGGGACACAGAAACAGGAGGTCACAATTGGAAGTTGAAGACCCAGCTGAGTCAAAGGGATGTTAGGAAGTAGGGGACAGTCATCCAATTTTCCGCTTTAAGACGAGGTATGATATAGCTCATGGAGCAGGGAGAGAGAGGACCTAGTAGCGTTCAGTGAAGAAGCGGTGCCAGGAGCTGAGTCTCGACCCCTGCAACTACAATTAGGTGAGTACTCACACAGAAACACACACACAGACACACACACACACACACACACACACACACACACACACACACACACACACACACACACACACACACACACACACACACACACACACAAAACCTATCTACTCTGTGGCAGCATAAACCTAACTACAGTTGTGTAGAATCACTGAATAATGCTGGTGCTCTCGACCCTGTAGGGCATTAATGACTCTTGGTAAAACTGTAAGCACTTGAAAGTTAGATAACTAAGAGTACTACTCAATGGGACAAAATCCCATTGAGTACTGCTTGGTTCATTGTTACTGAATCTCTATTTCAATGACATTCTTAATCTCATCCCAGAATCTCGTGCCTATAACAGATGACTGTACTCTGGCATTTACTAATTAAAGAGAAGAAATACCAGCTGTTCTCAGGCACATCGACCAACTCTTACAGCTATATCATCCTGGGAAAAACGTTGGCAGTTCTTGATTTTTTCTTAAAAAAAAAAAAAAAAAAAAAAAAGAAAGCTTGTAATGAAGTGTTGTAGGCAGCCAGGTATTAATGCTGGATCAGCAGTAAGAATGACTGTACGAGTGTGAGAACCTTAAAGGTGCAGTGGATATGTAAGTCTAGAAATTTGAATACAAAATCCTTTTATAAGAATTTACGGTCGTTTTCATTATGAAACTCACATGAGAGTTTTGCCACATCTCCAAATATTTTCATATATATTTGTATTCCTTCTGATACATAATTTATATAAATTAGAAACATTATTGGGGCAAGTAAAGAACCTCGTAACAAAGCCAAATGAAAGATTTTTTTGTCTTATAATTGTTCGTATTTTTCCTCTCAGGCAAATTTATTTTTTCGACAGTAATAATTTACCTTTATGGGAGGAGGAAGAGACAAAAATTTCTTTTTTATCCTTTTACCAATTTCAATTAAATTTTTTATTGTGTTTGTAGACCTTTTGCCGAATAGATTGATAGAAAAAAATAAATAATGACCCATTCTATAGGACCTACAACTGGCTACACTTTGCAGAATTAGTAAGATGTACAATGAGATGAAAGATAAAGGTCTAAATAATTACCTAACAATACAACTTTGCAAAATATCAGTAGATTGCAAAATAAAAAAAATGCTGAAGTTATTTTTTTTGGGGGGGAGGGGGTAAATTAATAACAAAGAAAACAGTAAGGAATATCGCAATTCCCTATTGCCATTCTGTAGAACCATCATTCCTCAATAATGTGTGCAACAATCACGACAATCAGTCCAGTAGTTATCGAAAAGTGCGGCTATAAACATCAATAACTTACTGGTTTTTTTTTTATTTACATTCCGTGTAAAACGCTACAGTCACCATGCACCGAGCCTCAGCACACTACACACCCCCATCAACCTCGGCAGCCCACAGGCTACTGACGTGTCACAGTTCCGGACACTGATAACAGTGCCACAGGAAAGGTGCCAACTAGTATATTTGCAGAGAAACAATCATAAAATTCGTAATTTTTGGAGTAAAAAAAAACATGAATTGGCGTCATGTCTTCTTTATGACAGTAGGAACACAAAAAATACATTTTTAGAAAAAAAATACTTAGAAATGTGATGGAAACAAGCTGATTGCATCAAAATGATGCCAGAATTATGCACTATTTTTCGGTAAGAAAACTTTTTTTTTAAATTTTCTATTTGTTTCTCCAGAAAGTCCCAGCTCCCTCCTCCCCCCCCCCCCACCCTTTAATTCCATCAATCATTTACAGTTTTCAAATTAATCATTCATGGGGGCAGTATCAAAAGGTTTCTTAAAGTCTCAGTAAATACTGTCTCCCATCCATTTATTTCTGAACAATTACTGCAGTAATATGTGGGTACACATCCATGTTGTCTTCCTTCACTTTGACAGCCCAAATTCTTAATTTATGTCGATGAACATTAATTTTGTTGATCTTGTTCGCGGCACCCGTGGGCATTATCAATGGCATGCCAGGGTGCCGCGGCATCCCTGGGCATTATCGGTGGCATGCCAGGGTGCCGCGGCACCCGTGGGCATTACATTATGTAACAAAATTTCACTTTTCTCGTGTTCCTGGGAAATAAGCATCATTTCCCAATTCTATATAGCTAAACAATATTTAAAAAAAACAGTTTTGGCCCCAGAACTTTGCTTTTGTGGTCAGGACACTTCTGGAACACTCAAGAAAGACTGATGTAAAACTATTATGTTCTAGGGTTTTGCTTGGCAAATGTAAAAACAGGGGCTCAGAAACCAACATTCAGTTCAGCTCTGGCTACCTGAAAAGACATCTGAAGAAGTGACATGGCATCAAGAGGCTGCAATTATTCTCCAGATGCATTCTGCTACATATGTGGTCACTTTATTAAGACAAGAGCAAAGAAGTTCTCTGTAACAACATCTAAAAAATTGTTTGAAGCTCACAGAGCATATTTTGTCATGTCAGTTGAGGACGAAGACAAAACCTGGGTACCTCATGTTGTTGTGAACATTGTAAGAAAACATTGGAAGGTAAGAAAGTCATTAGTTACATGAAGGGTAAAATCATGAATAGGAACATTTTTTTTAATCAACTGTATGTAACAGAAACTAATTCTTTCGTTCTTTTACAGGATGATATAGAGGAGAAAAAAAGAGTCATGAAGTTTGCAGTGTGAACCCACTGATCACTCAACCATCTGTTGCTTCTGCCTGGTGGATTCTTCCAAACGCTGAACCGGGAAAAATGCACCTAATATTTCTTATCCAGACCTGCCCTCTTCTAATGCACCAGTACCACACAGTGCTGATCTTCCTGTACCTACACCTCCAGAAAGAAGTCACCTGCCAGAAGAAGAAAGCAGCAAATCAGAAAATGAAGAGCACAGTGAACAAGACTATGATCTCACAGATGCAGCTGTTGGGAGGAATCCTTACTACCCAAACCAAACAGACCTAAATGGCCTTATCAGAGATCATGGTTTGACAAAGTCAAATGCTGAGCTTTTGATTTCAAGGCTCAAAGAGTGGGACTTGGTGGATGAAAGTGTACAAGTGACAAGCCAAAGAAAACGTCACCAACATTTCTCAAGCCTCTTCACTAATGAAGATACGTTTTGCTACTGTAATGATGTATCAGGCCTATTTGATGCAAATGGAATTGCATGCAATCCAGATGAGTGAAGACTTCATTGACAGCTCCAGAAGCCTAAAAGCTGTACTTCTGCACAATGGGAACAAGTATCCATCTCTTCCCTTGGCTCATTCAGTGCATCTTAAGGAAGAGTGCAACAGTGTCAAACTTCTACCGGAAGCTTTGAACTTTGATAAGAATTACCTGGAGGTTATTGGAGATTTTAAAATGGTGGCATTTTTGATGGGACTCCAAGGAGGTTTTACCAAGTTTCCCTGTTATCGCTGTTACTGGGATAGTAGAGACAGAGCAGCACATTACCAGAGGAAGCACTGGCCTCAAAGGACTGAGCTCTCAGTAGGGAGACATAATATCAAGCATAAACCATTGGTGGATACTCAAAAGGTTCTGTTCCCTCCATTACGCATCAAACTAGGGCTAATGAAACAGTTTGTTACAGCTTTTGACAAAGAGTCTCCAGCCTGCAAGTATCTTCAAGACGTCTTTCCCAAGCTATCAGAGGCAAAGGTGAAGGCTGGCATCTTCACTGGACCACAAGTCAGGAAAATCATGGAGTACTCAGAATTTCCAAAGGAACTCACAGAGAAGAAAAAAGAAGCCTGGGAGAGTTTTGTTGCTGTATCACAGGGCTTTCTGGGCAACAACAAGGCTGGCAATTATGTTTAACTTGTTGAGACCTTGGTAAAAAGCTATGGTCAGATGGGCTGTAGGATGTCCCTTAAGGTCCATATCCTTGATGCTCATCTTGACAATTTCAAGGAGAATATGAGAGCATACTGAGAGGAGCAAGGGGAGCGCTTCCACCAAGACATAATGGACTTGGAACACACATATCAAGGATCTTATAAAGAAAACATGATGGGAGACATTTGGGGGCTTAAACGGGAGAGAGATTTGTTGCTGCTCGCAAATCTAGAAAAACTGCCCATTTTTAACTTTGTAAATATGTCTCAGAAAGTTTAAAATAAAATTTGTGTAAATTTTGTTTTAGTTATGTAAATTTTATTGATTTTATTATATGTTTTTGTTTTACATCCAACACTATCAAAAAAAATATTGAAATTTAGCCGTTTTTTGTCAAAAATTCAACCTGTAAGGCACAAAAGCAAAGTTTAAAAGGAATAATGGGCATTTTCTTTTTTTCTTGCAATAAAAGGAGTTGGAAAACAACACTTACTTGCCAGCAACAAAAATTGTGTTTCATAGTGAATAATCAGTGGCACGCCAGGGTGCCGCGGTACCCACTGGGTATTATGAGTTATTCCAGGGTACCGCGGCACCCACTGGGTATTATGAGTTATTCCAGGGTGTCGCAGCACCACTGGGCACTATCAGCGGCACACCAAGGCACCCTTGGCATTATAACTGGCACAACAGGGTGCGACAGCACTCCTTGGCATTATCCGTGGCACTCTGGTTGTACAACACTTGTAGGTGTAAACCCCTTGTAGATAAACCTCTTGTGAACCCCTTGTAGATAAACCTCTTGTAGATAAACCTCATGTAGCTAAACCCTTTGTAAATAAACACGTTGTAGAAGATTGAAACACTTATGCACCATATGGGAATCTTTATTTAGGAAACGTTTCGCCACACAGTGGCTTCATCAGTCCAATACAAAACAGAGAGGTGCAAGAAGAGGAGGAGATTGAGGTAATCAGTCCCTCAGCCTGATTACCTCAATCTCCTCCTCTTCTTGCACCTCTCTGCTTTGTATTAGACTGATGAAGCCACTGTGTGGCGAAACGTTTCCTAAATAAAGATTCCCATATGGTGCATAAGTGTCTCAATCTTCTACTTGTCGGTTTTCAAAACCATTCATCACAAACACGTTGTAAATAAAACCTTTGTAGATAAATCCATTGTAGATAAAAACCCTTATAGATAAAACCCTTATAAATAAACCTCTTGCAGATAAACCCCTTGTAAGCCTCTTGTAAATAAACCCCTAGTAGATAAACCCCTTGTAAACCTTTTGGGTAAACCCCTTTTAAACCTATTGTAGATAAACCTTTTGTACATAAATCCCTTGTAAACCTCTTGTAAGTAAACCTCTTACTGACAAACCCTTTGTAAATCTATTTTAGATAAACCCCTTGCAAACCCCCTGTAGATAAAGCTCTTATAGATAAGTTTCATGTAGATAAACCCTTAGTAGATAAATCCCTTGTAGATAAACCACTGTTAGATAATCACCGTGGGGATAAACCCTTTGAAAACCCTTGTAAATAAAATCCTAGTAGATAAACATCTAGTAGATAAATCCATAGTAGATAAACCAATGGTAGATAAATACGTAGCATATAAAACAATGGTAGATAAACATCTATTTAATAAATTCCTAGTAGATAAACCCCATAATAGATCAACGTCTAGTAGATAAACTCAACAGTAGATAAACATCTATTAGATAAATCCACAGTGGATAAATCTTTAGTAATTAAACCTTTAATAGATAAACCTCTAGTAGATAAACCTCTAGTAGATAAACCTCTAGTAGATAAACCTCTACCTAGAACTGGAATACTGATTTTCTGTGTGCATAGGTTGTGTTATTTTATCAAAGATAATGATCAGTCACTATGAGTATTGATCACTGTACAGTAGCCTTGAGCGATCTATATTGATCAGTTACTATCAGCGTTGACCTCTCTACTGTAGCCTTGAACGATCTATATTGATCAGTTACTATCAGCGTTGACCTCTCTACTGTAGCCTTGAACGATCTATATTGATCAGTTACTATCAGCGTTGACCTCTCTACTGTAGCCTTGAACGATCTATATTGATCAGTTACTATCAGCGTTGACCTCTCTACTGTAGCCTTGAACGATCTATATTGATCAGTTACTATCAGCGTTGACCTCTCTACTGTAGCCTTGAACGATCTATATTGATCAGTTACTATCAGCGTTGACCTCTCTACTGTAGCCTTGAACGATCTATATTGATCAGTTACTATCAGCGTTGACCTCTCTACTGTAGCCTTGAACGATCTATATTGATCAGTTACTATCAGCGTTGACCTCTCTACTGTAGCCTTGAACGATCTATATTGATCAGTTACTATCAGCGTTGACCTCTCTACTGTAGCCTTGAACGATCTATATTGATCAGTTACTATCAGCGTTGACCTCTCTACTGTAGCCTTGAACGATCTATATTGATCAGTTACTATCAGCGTTGACCTCTCTACTGTAGCCTTGAACGATCTATATTGATCAGTTACTATCAGCGTTGACCTCTCTACTGTAGCCTTGAACGATCTATATTGATCAGTTACTATCAGCGTTGACCTCTCTACTGTAGCCTTGAACGATCTATATTGATCAGTTACTATCAGCGTTGACCTCTCTACTGTAGCCTTGAACGAGATATATTGATCAGTTACTATCAGCGTTGACCTCTCTACTGTAGCCTTGAACGATCTATATTGATCAGTTACTATCAGCGTTGACCTCTCTACTGTAGCCTTGAACGATCTATATTGATCAGTTACTATCAGCGTTGACCTCTCTACTGTAGCCTTGAACGATCTATATTGATCAGTTACTATCAGCGTTGACCTCTCTACTGTAGCCTTGAACGATCTATATTGATCAGTTACTATCAGCGTTGACCTCTCTACTGTAGCCTTGAACGATCTATATTGATCAGTTACTATCAGCGTTGACCTCTCTACTGTAGCCTTGAACGAGATATATTGATCAGTTACTATCAGCGTTGACCTCTCTACTGTAGCCTTGAACGAGATATATTGATCAGTTACTATCAGCGTTGACCTCTCTACTGTAGCCTTGAACGAGATATATTGATCAGTTACTATCAGCGTTGACCTCTCTACTGTAGCCTTGAACGAGATATATTGATCAGTTACTATCAGCGTTGTCCTCTCTACTGTAGCCTTGAACGAGATATATTGATCAGTTACTATCAGCGTTGACCTCTCTACTGTAGCCTTGAACGAGATATATTGATCAGTTACTATCAGCGTTGTCCTCTCTACTGTAGCCTTGAACGAGATATATTGATCAGTTACTATCAGCGTTGACCTCTCTACTGTAGCCTTGAACGATCTATATTGATCAGTTACTATCAGCGTTGACCTCTCTACTGTAGCCTTGAACGATCTATATTGATCAGTTACTATCAGCGTTGACCTCTCTACTGTAGCCTTGAACGATCTATATTGATCAGTTACTATCAGCGTTGACCTCTCTACTGTAGCCTTGAACGATCTATATTGATCAGTTACTATCAGCGTTGTCCTCTCTACTGTAGCCTTGAACGAGATATATTGATCAGTTACTATCAGCGTTGACCTCTCTACTGTAGCCTTGAACGATCTATATTGATCAGTTACTATCAGCGTTGACCTCTCTACTGTAGCCTTGAACGAGATATATTGATCAGTTACTATCAGCGTTGACCTCTCTACTGTAGCCTTGAACGAGATATATTGATCAGTTACTATCAGCGTTGACCTCTCTACTGTAGCCTTGAACGAGATATATTGATCAGTTACTATCAGCGTTGACCTCTCTACTGTAGCCTTGAACGAGATATATTGATCAGTTACTATCAGCGTTGACCTCTCTACTGTAGCCTTGAACGAGATATATTGATCAGTTACTATCAGCGTTGACCTCTCTACTGTAGCCTTGAACGAGATATATTGATCAGTTACTATCAGCGTTGACCTCTCTACTGTAGCCTTGAACGATCTATATTGATCAGTTACTATCAGCGTTGACCTCTCTACTGTAGCCTTGAACGATCTATATTGATCAGTTACTATCAGCGTTGACCTCTCTACTGTAGCCTTGAACGATCTATATTGATCAGTTACTATCAGCGTTGACCTCTCTACTGTAGCCTTGAACAAGATATATTGATCAGTTACTATCAGCATTGACCTCTCTACTGCAGCCTTGAACGAGATATATTGATCAGTTACTATCAGCGTTGACCTCTCTACTGTAGCCTTGAACGAGATATATTGATCAGTTACTATCAGCGTTGACCTCTCTACTGTAGCCTTGAACGAGATATATTGATCAGTTACTATCAGCGTTGACCTCTCTACTGTAGCCTTGAACGAGATATATTGATCAGTTACTATCAGCGTTGACCTCTCTACTGTAGCCTTGAACGAGATATATTGATCAGTTACTATCAGCGTTGACCTCTCTACTGTAGCCTTGAACGAGATATATTGATCAGTTACTATCAGCGTTGACCTCTCTACTGCAGCCTTGAACGAGATATATTGATCAGTTACTATCAGCGTTGACCTCTCTACTGTAGCCTTGAACGAGATATATTGATCAGTTACTATCAGCGTTGACCTCTCTACTGTAGCCTTGAAGGAGATATATTGATCTGTTACTATCAGCGTTGACCTCTCTACTGTAGCCTTGAACGAGATATATTGATCAGTTACTATCAGCGTTGACCTCTCTACTGTAGCCTTGAACGAGATATATTGATCAGTTACTATCAGCGTTGACCTCTCTACTGTAGCCTTGAACGATATATTGATCAGTTACTATCAGCGTTGACCTCTCTACTGTAGCCTTGAACGAGATATATTGATCAGTTACTATCAGCGTTGACCTCTCTACTGTAGCCTTGAACGAGATATATTGATCAGTTACTATCAGCGTTGACCTCTCTACTGTAGCCTTGAACGAGATATATTGATCAGTTACTATCAGCGTTGACCTCTCTACTGTAGCCTTGAACGAGATATATTGATCAGTTACTATCAGCGTTGACCTCTCTACTGTAGCCTTGAACGAGATATATTGATCAGTTACTATCAGCGTTGACCTCTCTACTGTAGCCTTGAACGATCTATATTGATGATCAGTTACTATCAGCGTTGACCTCTCTACTGTAGCCTTGAACGAGATATATTGATCAGTTACTATCAGCGTTGACCTCTCTACTGTAGCCTTGAACGAGATATATTGATCAGTTACTATCAGCGTTGACCTCTCTACTGTAGCCTTGAACGATATATTGATCAGTTACTATCAGCGTTGACCTCTCTACTGTAGCCTTGAACGAGATATATTGATCAGTTACTATCAGCGTTGACCTCTCTACTGTAGCCTTGAACGAGATATATTGATCAGTTACTATCAGCGTTGACCTCTCTACTGTAGCCTTGAACGAGATATATTGATCAGTTACTATCAGCGTTGACCTCTCTACTGTAGCCTTGAACGAGATATATTGATCAGTTACTATCAGCGTTGACCTCTCTACTGTAGCCTTGAACGAGATATATTGATCAATTACTATCAGCGTTGACCTCTCTACTGTAGCCTTGAACGAGATATATTGATCAGTTACTATCAGCGTTGACCTCTCTACTGTAGCCTTGAACGAGATATATTGATCAGTTACTATCAGCGTTGACCTCTCTACTGTAGCCTTGAACGAGATATATTGATCAGTTACTATCAGCGTTGACCTCTCTACTGTAGCCTTGAACGAGATATATTGATCAGTTACTATCAGCGTTGACCTCTCTACTGTAGCCTTGAACGAGATATATTGATCAGTTACTATCAGCGTTGACCTCTCTACTGTAGCCTTGAACGAGATATATTGATCAGTTACTATCAGCGTTGACCTCTCTACTGTAGCCTTGAACGAGATATATTGATCAGTTACTATCAGCGTTGACCTCTCTACTGTAGCCTTGAACGAGATATATTGATCAGTTACTATCAGCGTTGACCTCTCTACTGTAGCCTTGAACGAGATATATTGATCAGTTACTATCAGCGTTGACCTCTCTACTGTAGCCTTGAACGAGATATATTGATCAGTTACTATCAGCGTTGACCTCTCTACTGTAGCCTTGAACGAGATATATTGATCAGTTACTATCAGCGTTGACCTCTCTACTGTAGCCTTGAACGAGATATATTGATCAGTTACTATCAGCGTTGACCTCTCTACTGTAGCCTTGAACGAGATATATTGATCAGTTACTATCAGCGTTGACCTCTCTACTGTAGCCTTGAACGAGATATATTGATCAATTACTATCAGCGTTGACCTCTCTACTGTAGCCTTGAACGAGATATATTGATCAGTTACTATCAGCGTTGACCTCTCTACTGTAGCCTTGAACGAGATATATTGATCAATTACTATCAGCGTTGACCTCTCTACTGTAGCCTTGAACGAGATATATTGATCAGTTACTATCAGCGTTGACCTCTCTACTGTAGCCTTGAACGAGATATATTGATCATACTATCAGATCACTGTAGCCTTGAACGAGATATATTGATCAGTTACTATCAGCGTTGACCTCTCTACTGTAGCCTTGAACGAGATCAGTTACTATCAGACCTCTCTACTGTAGCCTTGAAGGAACTATATTGATCAGTTACTATCAGCGTTGACCTCTCTACTGTAGCCTTGAACGAGATATATTGATCAGTTACTATCAGCGTTGACCTCTCTACTGTAGCCTTGAACGAGATATATTGATCAGTTACTATCAGCGTTGACCTCTCTACTGTAGCCTTGAACGAGATATATTGATCAGTTACTATCAGCGTTGACCTCTCTACTGTAGCCTTGAACGAGATATATTGATCAGTTACTATCAGCGTTGACCTCTCTACTGTAGCCTTGAACGAGATATATTGATCAGTTACTATCAGCATTGACCTCTCTACTGTAGCCTTGAACGAGATATATTGATCAGTTACTATCAGCGTTGACCTCTCTACTGTAGCCTTGAACGAGATATATTGATCAGTTACTATCAGCGTTGACCTCTCTACTGTAGCCTTGAACGAGATATATTGATCAGTTACTATCAGCGTTGACCTCTCTACTGTAGCCTTGAACGAGATATATTGATCAGTTACTATCAGCGTTGACCTCTCTACTGTAGCCTTGAACGAGATATATTGATCAGTTACTATCAGCGTTGACCTCTCTACTGTAGCCTTGAACGAGATATATTGATCAGTTACTATCAGCGTTGACCTCTCTACTGTAGCCTTGAACGAGATATATTGATCAGTTACTATCAGCGTTGACCTCTCTACTGTAGCCTTGAACGAGATATATTGATCAGTTACTATCAGCGTTGACCTCTCTACTGTAGCCTTGAACGAGATATATTGATCAATTACTATCAGCGTTGACCTCTCTACTGTAGCCTTGAACGAGATATATTGATCAGTTACTATCAGCGTTGACCTCTCTACTGTAGCCTTGAACGAGATATATTGATCAGTTACTATCAGCGTTGACCTCTCTACTGTAGCCTTGAACGAGATATATTGATCAGTTACTATCAGCGTTGACCTCTCTACTGTAGCCTTGAACGAGATATATTGATCAGTTACTATCAGCGTTGACCTCTCTACTGTAGCCTTGAACGAGATATATTGATCAGTTACTATCAGCGTTGACCTCTCTACTGTAGCCTTGAACGAGATATATTGATCATTTACTATCAGCGTTGACCTCTCTACTGTAGCCTTGAACGAGATATATTGATCAGTTACTATCAGCGTTGACCTCTCTACTGTAGCCTTGAACGAGATATATTGATCAGTTACTATCAGCGTTGACCTCTCTACTGTAGCCTTGAACGAGATATATTGATCAGTTACTATCAGCGTTGACCTCTCTACTGTAGCCTTGAACGAGATATATTGATCAGTTACTATCAGCGTTGACCTCTCTACTGTAGCCTTGAACGAGATATATTGATCAGTTACTATCAGCGTTGACCTCTCTACTGTAGCCTTGAACGAGATATATTGATCAGTTACTATCAGCGTTGACCTCTCTACTGTAGCCTTGAACGAGATATATTGATCAGTTACTATCAGCGTTGACCTCTCTACTGTAGCCTTGAACGAGATATATTGATCAGTTACTATCAGCGTTGACCTCTCTACTGTAGCCTTGAACGAGATATATTGATCAGTTACTATCAGCGTTGACCTCTCTACTGTAGCCTTGAACGAGATATATTGATCAGTTACTATCAGCGTTGACCTCTCTACTGTAGCCTTGAACGAGATATATTGATCAGTTACTATCAGCGTTGTCCTCTCTACTGTAGCCTTGAACGAGATATATTGATCAGTTACTATCAGCGTTGACCTCTCTACTGTAGCCTTGAACGAGATATATTGATCAGTTACTATCAGCGTTGACCTCTCTACTGTAGCCTTGAACGAGATATATTGATCAGTTACTATCAGCGTTGACCTCTCTACTGTAGCCTTGAACGAGATATATTGATCAGTTACTATCAGCGTTGACCTCTCTACTGTAGCCTTGAACGAGATATATTGATCAGTTACTATCAGCGTTGACCTCTCTACTGTAGCCTTGAACGAGATATATTGATCAGTTACTATCAGCGTTGACCTCTCTACTGTAGCCTTGAAGGAGATATATTGATCTGTTACTATCAGCGTTGACCTCTCTACTGTAGCCTTGAACGAGATATATTGATCAGTTACTATCAGCGTTGACCTCTCGACTGTAGCCTTTAACGAGATATATTGATCAGTTACTATCAGCGTTGTCCTCTCTACTGTAGCCTTGAACGAGATATATTGATCAGTTACTATAAGCGTTGACCTCTCTACTGTAGCCTTGAACGAGATATATTGATCAGTTACTATCAGCGTTGACCTCTCTACTGCAGCCTTGAACGAGATATATTGATCAGTTACTATCAGCGTTGACCTCTCTACTGTAGCCTTGAACGAGATATATTGATCAGTTACTATCAGCGTTGACCTCTCTACTGTAGCCTTGAACGAGATATATTGATCAGTTACTATCAGCGTTGACCTCTCTACTGTAGCCTTGAACGAGATATATTGATCAGTTACTATCAGCGTTGACCTCTCTACTGTAGCCTTGAACGAGATATATTGATCAGTTACTATCAGCGTTGACCTCTCTACTGTAGCCTTGAACGAGATATATTGATCAGTTACTATCAGCGTTGACCTCTCTACTGTAGCCTTGAACGAGATATATTGATCAGTTACTATCAGCGTTGACCTCTCTACTGTAGCCTTGAACGAGATATATTGATCAGTTACTATCAGCGTTGACCTCTCTACTGTAGCCTTGAACGAGATATATTGATCAGTTACTATCAGCGTTGACCTCTCTACTGTAGCCTTGAACGAGATATATTGATCAGTTACTATCAGCGTTGACCTCTCTACTGTAGCCTTGAACGAGATATATTGATCAGTTACTATCAGCGTTGACCTCTCTACTGTAGCCTTGAACGAGATATATTGATCAGTTACTATCAGCGTTGACCTCTCTACTGTAGCCTTGAACGAGATATATTGATCAGTTACTATCAGCGTTGACCTCTCTACTGTAGCCTTGAACGAGATATATTGATCAGTTACTATCAGCGTTGACCTCTCTACTGTAGCCTTGAACGAGATATATTGATCAGTTACTATCAGCGTTGACCTCTCTACTGTAGCCTTGAACGAGATATATTGATCAGTTACTATCAGCGTTGACCTCTCTACTGTAGCCTTGAACGAGATATATTGATCAGTTACTATCAGCGTTGACCTCTCTACTGTAGCCTTGAACGAGATATATTGATCAGTTACTATCAGCGTTGACCTCTCTACTGTAGCCTTGAACGAGATATATTGATCAGTTACTATCAGCGTTGACCTCTCTACTGTAGCCTTGAACGAGATATATTGATCAGTTACTATCAGCGTTGACCTCTCTACTGTAGCCTTGAACGAGATATATTGATCAGTTACTATCAGCGTTGACCTCTCTACTGTAGCCTTGAACGAGATATATTGATCAGTTACTATCAGCGTTGACCTCTCTACTGTAGCCTTGAACGAGATATATTGATCAGTTACTATCAGCGTTGACCTCTCTACTGTAGCCTTGAACGAGATATATTGATCAGTTACTATCAGCGTTGACCTCTCTACTGTAGCCTTGAACGAGATATATTGATCAGTTACTATCAGCGTTGACCTCTCTACTGTAGCCTTGAACGAGATATATTGATCAGTTACTATCAGCGTTGACCTCTCTACTGTAGCCTTGAACGAGATATATTGATCAGTTACTATCAGCGTTGACCTCTCTACTGTAGCCTTGAACGAGATATATTGATCAATTACTATCAGCGTTGACCTCTCTACTGTAGCCTTGAACGAGATATATTGATCAGTTACTATCAGCGTTGACCTCTCTACTGTAGCCTTGAACGAGATATATTGATCAGTTACTATCAGCGTTGACCTCTCTACTGTAGCCTTGAACGAGATATATTGATCAGTTACTATCAGCGTTGACCTCTCTACTGTAGCCTTGAACGAGATATATTGATCAGTTACTATCAGCGTTGACCTCTCTACTGTAGCCTTGAACGAGATATATTGATCAGTTACTATCAGCGTTGACCTCTCTACTGTAGCCTTGAACGAGATATATTGATCAGTTACTATCAGCGTTGACCTCTCTACTGTAGCCTTGAACGAGATATATTGATCAGTTACTATCAGGGTTGACCTCTCTACTGTAGCCTTGAACGAGATATATTGATCAGTTACTATCAGCGTTGACCTCTCTACTGTAGCCTTGAACGAGATATATTGATCAGTTACTATCAGCGTTGACCTCTCTACTGTAGCCTTGAACGAGATATATTGATCAGTTACTATCAGCGTTGACCTCTCTACTGTAGCCTTGAACGAGATATATTGATCAGTTACTATCAGCGTTGACCTCTCTACTGTAGCCTTGAACGAGATATATTGATCAGTTACTATCAGCGTTGACCTCTCTACTGTAGCCTTGAACGAGATATATTGATCAGTTACTATCAGCGTTGACCTCTCTACTGTAGCCTTGAACGAGATATATTGATCAGTTACTATCAGCGTTGACCTCTCTACTGTAGCCTTGAACGAGATATATTGATCAGTTACTATCAGCGTTGACCTCTCTACTGTAGCCTTGAACGAGATATATTGATCAGTTACTATCAGCGTTGACCTCTCTACTGTAGCCTTGAACGAGATATATTGATCAGTTACTATCAGCGTTGACCTCTCTACTGTAGCCTTGAACGAGATATATTGATCAGTTACTATCAGCGTTGACCTCTCTACTGTAGCCTTGAACGAGATATATTGATCAATTACTATCAGCGTTGACCTCTCTACTGTAGCCTTGAACGAGATATATTGATCAGTTACTATCAGCGTTGACCTCTCTACTGTAGCCTTGAACGAGATATATTGATCAGTTACTATCAGCGTTGACCTCTCTACTGTAGCCTTGAACGAGATATATTGATCAGTTACTATCAGCGTTGACCTCTCTACTGTAGCCTTGAACGAGATATATTGATCAGTTACTATCAGCGTTGACCTCTCTACTGTAGCCTTGAACGAGATATATTGATCAGTTACTATCAGCGTTGACCTCTCTACTGTAGCCTTGAACGAGATATATTGATCAGTTACTATCAGCGTTGACCTCTCTACTGTAGCCTTGAACGAGATATATTGATCAGTTACTATCAGCGTTGACCTCTCTACTGTAGCCTTGAACGAGATATATTGATCAGTTACTATCAGCGTTGACCTCTCTACTGTAGCCTTGAACGAGATATATTGATCAGTTACTATCAGCGTTGACCTCTCTACTGTAGCCTTGAACGAGATATATTGATCAGTTACTATCAGCGTTGACCTCTCTACTGTAGCCTTGAACGAGATATATTGATCAGTTACTATCAGCGTTGACCTCTCTACTGTAGCCTTGAACGAGATATATTGATCAGTTACTGTCAGCGTTGACCTCTCTACTGTAGCCTTGAACGAGATATATTGATCAGTTACTATCAGCGTTGACCTCTCTACTGTAGCCTTGAACGAGATATATTGATCAGTTACTATCAGCGTTGACCTCTCTACTGTAGCCTTGAACGAGATATATTGATCAGTTACTATCAGCGTTGACCTCTCTACTGTAGCCTTGAACGAGATATATTGATCAGTTACTATCAGCGTTGACCTCTCTACTGTAGCCTTGAACGAGATATATTGATCAGTTACTATCAGCGTTGACCTCTCTACTGTAGCCTTGAACGAGATATATTGATCAGTTACTATCAGCGTTGACCTCTCTACTGTAGCCTTGAACGAGATATATTGCTCAGTTACTATCAGCGTTGACCTCTCTACTGTAGCCTTGAACGAGATATATTGATCAGTTGCTATCAGCGTTGACCTCTCTACTGTAGCCTTGAACGAGATATATTGATCAGTTACCATCAGCGTTGACCTCTCTACTGTAGCCTTGAACGAGATATATTGATCAGTTACTATCAGCGTTGACCTCTCTACTGTAGCCTTGAACGAGATATATTGATCAGTTACTATCAGCGTTGACCTCTCTACTGTAGCCTTGAACGAGATATATTGATCAGTTACTATCAGCGTTGACCTCTCTACTGTAGCCTTGAACGAGATATATTGATCAGTTACTATCAGCGTTGACCTCTCTACTGTAGCCTTGAACGAGATATATTGATCAGTTACTATCAGCGTTGACCTCTCTACTGTAGCCTTGAACGAGATATATTGATCAATTACTATCAGCGTTGACCTCTCTACTGTAGCCTTGAACGAGATATATTGATCAGTTACTATCAGCGTTGACCTCTCTACTGTAGCCTTGAACGAGATATATTGATCAATTACTATCAGCGTTGACCTCTCTACTGTAGCCTTGAACGAGATATATTGATCAGTTACTATCAGCGTTGACCTCTCTACTGTAGCCTTGAACGAGATATATTGATCAGTTACTATCAGCGTTGACCTCTCTACTGTAGCCTTGAACGAGATATATTGATCAGTTACTATCAGCGTTGACCTCTCTACTGTAGCCTTGAACGAGATATATTGATCAGTTACTATCAGCGTTGACCTCTCTACTGTAGCCTTGAACGAGATATATTGATCAGTTACTATCAGCGTTGACCTCTCTACTGTAGCCTTGAACGAGATATATTGATCAGTTACTATCAGCGTTGACCTCTCTACTGTAGCCTTGAACGAGATATATTGATCAGTTACTATCAGCGTTGACCTCTCTACTGTAGCCTTGAACGAGATATATTGATCAGTTACTATCAGCGTTGACCTCTCTACTGTAGCCTTGAACGAGATATATTGATCAGTTACTATCAGCGTTGACCTCTCTACTGTAGCCTTGAACGAGATATATTGATCAGTTACTATCAGCGTTGACCTCTCTACTGTAGCCTTGAACGAGATATATTGATCAGTTACTATCAGCGTTGACCTCTCTACTGTAGCCTTGAACGAGATATATTGATCAGTTACTATCAGCGTTGACCTCTCTACTGTAGCCTTGAACGAGATATATTGATCAGTTACTATCAGCGTTGACCTCTCTACTGTAGCCTTGAACGAGATATATTGATCAGTTACTATCAGCGTTGACCTCTCTACTGTAGCCTTGAACGAGATATATTGATCAGTTACTATCAGCGTTGACCTCTCTACTGTAGCCTTGAACGAGATATATTGATCAGTTACTATCAGCGTTGACCTCTCTACTGTAGCCTTGAACGAGATATATTGATCAGTTACTATCAGCGTTGACCTCTCTACTGTAGCCTTGAACGAGATATATTGATCAGTTACTATCAGCGTTGACCTCTCTACTGTAGCCTTGAACGAGATATATTGATCAGTTACTATCAGCGTTGACCTCTCTACTGTAGCCTTGAACGAGATATATTGATCAGTTACTATCAGCGTTGACCTCTCTACTGTAGCCTTGAACGAGATATATTGATCAGTTACTATCAGCGTTGACCTCTCTACTGTAGCCTTGAACGAGATATATTGATCAGTTACTATCAGCGTTGACCTCTCTACTGTAGCCTTGAACGAGATATATTGATCAGTTACTATCAGCGTTGACCTCTCTACTGTAGCCTTGAACGAGATATATTGATCAGTTACTATCAGCGTTGACCTCTCTACTGTAGCCTTGAACGAGATATATTGATCAGTTACTATCAGCGTTGACCTCTCTACTGTAGCCTTGAACGAGATATATTGATCAGTTACTATCAGCGTTGACCTCTCTACTGTAGCCTTGAACGAGATATATTGATCAGTTACTATCAGCGATGACCTCTCTACTGGAGCCTTGAACGAGATATATTGATCAGTTACTATCAGCGTTGACCTCTCTACTGTAGCCTTGAACGAGATATATTGATCAGTTACTATCAGCGTTGACCTCTCTACTGTAGCCTTGAACGAGATATATTGATCAGTTACTATCAGCGTTGACCTCTCTACTGTAGCCTTGAACGAGATATATTGATCAGTTACTATCAGCGTTGACCTCTCTACTGTAGCCTTGAACGAGATATATTGATCAGTTACTATCAGCGTTGACCTCTCTACTGTAGCCTTGAACGAGATATATTGATCAGTTACTATCAGCGTTGACCTCTCTACTGTAGCCTTGAACGAGATATATTGATCAGTTACTATCAGCGTTGACCTCTCTACTGTAGCCTTGAACGAGATATATTGATCAGTTACTATCAGCGTTGACCTCTCTACTGTAGCCTTGAACGAGATATATTGATCAGTTACTATCAGCGTTGACCTCTCTACTGTAGCCTTGAACGAGATATATTGATCAGTTACTATCAGCGTTGACCTCTCTACTGTAGCCTTGAACGAGATATATTGATCAGTTACTATCAGCGTTGACCTCTCTACTGTAGCCTTGAACGAGATATATTGATCAGTTACTATCAGCGTTGACCTCTCTACTGTAGCCTTGAACGAGATATATTGATCAGTTACTATCAGCGTTGACCTCTCTACTGTAGCCTTGAACGAGATATATTGATCAGTTACTATCAGCGTTGACCTCTCTACTGTAGCCTTGAACGAGATATATTGATCAGTTACTATCAGCGTTGACCTCTCTACTGTAGCCTTGAACGAGATATATTGATCAGTTACTATCAGCGTTGACCTCTCTACTGTAGCCTTGAACGAGATATATTGATCAGTTACTATCAGCGTTGACCTCTCTACTGTAGCCTTGAACGAGATATATTGATCAGTTACTATCAGCGTTGACCTCTCTACTGTAGCCTTGAACGAGATATATTGATCAGTTACTATCAGCGTTGACCTCTCTACTGTAGCCTTGAACGAGATATATTGATCAGTTACTATCAGCGTTGACCTCTCTACTGTAGCCTTGAACGAGATATATTGATCAGTTACTATCAGCGTTGACCTCTCTACTGTAGCCTTGAACGAGATATATTGATCAGTTACTATCAGCGTTGACCTCTCTACTGTAGCCTTGAACGAGATATATTGATCAGTTACTATCAGCGTTGACCTCTCTACTGTAGCCTTGAACGAGATATATTGATCAGTTACTATCAGCGTTGACCTCTCTACTGTAGCCTTGAACGAGATATATTGATCAGTTACTATCAGCGTTGACCTCTCTACTGTAGCCTTGAACGAGATATATTGATCAGTTACTATCAGCGTTGACCTCTCTACTGTAGCCTTGAATGAGATATATTGATCAGTTACTATCAGCGTTGACCTCTCTACTGTAGCCTTGTACGAGATATATTGATATATTGATCAATTACTATCAGCGTTGACCTCTCTACTGTAGCCTTGAACGAGATATATTGATCAGTTACTATCAGCGTTGACCTCTCTACTGTAGCCTTGAACGAGATATATTGATCAGTTACTATCAGCGTTGACCTCTCTACTGTAGCCTTGAACGAGATATATTGATCAGTTACTATCAGCGTTGACCTCTCTACTGTAGCCTTGAACGAGATATATTGATCAGTTACTATCAGCGTTGACCTCTCTACTGTAGCCTTGAACGAGATATATTGATCAGTTACTATCAGCGTTGACCTCTCTACTGTAGCCTTGAACGAGATATATTGATCAGTTACTATCAGCGTTGACCTCTCTACTGTAGCCTTGAACGAGATATATTGATCAGTTACTATCAGCGTTGACCTCTCTACTGTAGCCTTGAACGAGATATATTGATCAGTTACTATCAGCGTTGACCTCTCTACTGTAGCCTTGAACGAGATATATTGATCAGTTACTATCAGCGTTGACCTCTCTACTGTAGCCTTGAACGAGATATATTGATCAGTTACTATCAGCGTTGACCTCTCTACTGTAGCCTTGAACGAGATATATTGATCAGTTACTATCAGCGTTGACCTCTCTACTGTAGCCTTGAACGAGATATATTGATCAGTTACTATCAGCGTTGACCTCTCTACTGTAGCCTTGAATGAGATATATTGATCAGTTACTATCAGCGTTGACCTCTCTACTGTAGCCTTGAACGAGATATATTGATCAGTTACTATCAGCGTTGACCTCTCTACTGTAGCCTTGAACGAGATATATTGATCAGTTACTATCAGCGTTGACCTCTCTACTGTAGCCTTGAACGAGATATATTGATCAGTTACTATCAGCGTTGACCTCTCTACTGTAGCCTTGAACGAGATATATTGATCAGTTACTATCAGCGTTGACCTCTCTACTGTAGCCTTGAACGAGATATATTGATCAGTTACTATCAGCGTTGACCTCTCTACTGTAGCCTTGAACGAGATATATTGATCAGTTACTATCAGCGTTGACCTCTCTACTGTAGCCTTGAACGAGATATATTGATCAGTTACTATCAGCGTTGACCTCTCTACTGTAGCCTTGAACGAGATATATTGATCAGTTACTATCAGCGTTGACCTCTCTACTGTAGCCTTGAACGAGATATATTGATCAGTTACTATCAGCGTTGACCTCTCTACTGTAGCCTTGAACGAGATATATTGATCAGTTACTATCAGCGTTGACCTCTCTACTGTAGCCTTGAACGAGATATATTGATCAGTTACTATCAGCGTTGACCTCTCTACTGTAGCCTTGAACGAGATATATTGATCAGTTACTATCAGCGTTGACCTCTCTACTGTAGCCTTGAACGAGATATATTGATCAGTTACTATCAGCGTTGACCTCTCTACTGAAGCCTTGAACGAGATATATTGATCAGTTACTATCAGCGTTGACCTCTCTACTGTAGCCTTGAACGAGATATATTGATCAGTTACTATCAGCGTTGACCTCTCTACTGTAGCCTTGAACGAGATATATTGATCAGTTACTATCAGCGTTGACCTCTCTACTGTAGCCTTGAACGAGATATATTGATCAGTTACTATCAGCGTTGACCTCTCTACTGTAGCCTTGAACGAGATATATTGATCAGTTACTATCAGCGTTGACCTCTCTACTGTAGCCTTGAACGAGATATATTGATCAGTTACTATCAGCGTTGACCTCTCTACTGTAGCCTTGAACGAGATATATTGATCAGTTACTATCAGCGTTGACCTCTCTACTGTAGCCTTGAACGAGATATATTGATCAGTTACTATCAGCGTTGACCTCTCTACTGTAGCCTTGAACGAGATATATTGATCAGTTACTATCAGCGTTGACCTCTCTACTGTAGCCTTGAACGAGATATATTGATCAGTTACTATCAGCGTTGACCTCTCTACTTGAACGAGATATATTGATCAGTTACTATCAGCGTTGACCTCTCTACTGTAGCCTTGAACGAGATATATTGATCAGTTACTATCAACGTTGACCTCTCTACTGTAGCCTTGAACGAGATATATTGATCAGTTACTATCAGCGTTGACCTCTCTACTGTAGCCTTGAACGAGATATATTGATCAGTTACTATCAGCGTTGACCTCTCTACTGTAGCCTTGAACGAGATATATTGATCAGTTACTATCAGCGTTGACCTCTCTACTGTAGCCTTGAACGAGATATATTGATCAGTTACTATCAGCGTTGACCTCTCTACTGTAGCCTTGAACGAGATATATTGATCAGTTACTATCAGCGTTGACCTCTCTACTGTAGCCTTGAACGAGATATATTGATCAGTTACTATCAGCGTTGACCTCTCTACTGTAGCCTTGAACGAGATATATTGATCAGTTACTATCAGCGTTGACCTCTCTACTGTAGCCTTGAACGAGATATATTGATCAGTTACTATCAGCGTTGACCTCTCTACTGTAGCCTTGAACGAGATATATTGATCAGTTACCTGTAGCCTTGAACGAGATATATTGATCAGTTACTATCAGCGTTGACCTCTCTACTGTAGCCTTGAACGAGATATATTGATCAGTTACTATCAGCGTTGACCTCTCTACTGTAGCCTTGAACGAGATATATTGATCAGTTACTATCAGCGTTGACCTCTCTACTGTAGCCTTGAACGAGATATATTGATCAGTTACTTCAGAACGAGATATATTGATCAGTTACTATCAGCGTTGACCTCTCTACTGTAGCCTTGAACGAGATATATTGATCAGTTACTATCAGCGTTGACCTCTCTACTGTAGCCTTGAACGAGATATATTGATCAGTTACTATCAGCGTTGACCTCTCTACTGTAGCCTTGAACGAGATATATTGATCAGTTACTATCAGCGTTGACCTCTCTACTGTAGCCTTGAACGAGATATATTGATCAGTTACTATCAGCGTTGACCTCTCTACTGTAGCCTTGAACGAGATATATTGATCAGTTACTATCAGCGTTGACCTCTCTACTGTAGCCTTGAACGAGATATATTGATCAGTTACTATCAGCGTTGACCTCTCTACTGTAGCCTTGAACGAGATATATTGATCAGTTACTATCAGCGTTGACCTCTCTACTGTAGCCTTGAACGAGATATATTGATCAGTTACTATCAGCGTTGACCTCTCTACTGTAGCCTTGAACGAGATATATTGATCAGTTACTATCAGCGTTGACCTCTCTACTGTAGCCTTGAACGAGATATATTGATCAGTTACTATCAGCGTTGACCTCTCTACTGTAGCCTTGAACGAGATATATTGATCAGTTACTATCAGCGTTGACCTCTCTACTGTAGCCTTGAACGAGATATATTGATCAGTTACTATCAGCGTTGACCTCTCTACTGTAGCCTTGAACGAGATATATTGATCAGTTACTATCAGCGTTGACCTCTCTACTGTAGCCTTGAACGAGATATATTGATCAGTTACTATCAGCGTTGACCTCTCTACTGTAGCCTTGAACGAGATATATTGATCAGTTACTATCAGCGTTGACCTCTCTACTGTAGCCTTGAACGAGATATATTGATCAGTTACTATCAGCGTTGACCTCTCTACTGTAGCCTTGAACGAGATATATTGATCAGTTACTATCAGCGTTGACCTCTCTACTGTAGCCTTGAACGAGATATATTGATCAGTTACTATCAGCGTTGACCTCTCTACTGTAGCCTTGAACGAGATATATTGATCAGTTACTATCAGCGTTGACCTCTCTACTGTAGCCTTGAACGAGATATATTGATCAGTTACTATCAGCGTTGACCTCTCTACTGTAGCCTTGAACGAGATATATTGATCAGTTACTATCAGCGTTGACCTCTCTACTGTAGCCTTGAACGAGATATATTGATCAGTTACTATCAGCGTTGACCTCTCTACTGTAGCCTTGAACGAGATATATTGATCAGTTACTATCAGCGTTGACCTCTCTACTGTAGCCTTGAACGAGATATATTGATCAGTTACTATCAGCGTTGACCTCTCTACTGTAGCCTTGAACGAGATATATTGATCAGTTACTATCAGCGTTGACCTCTCTACTGTAGCCTTGAACGAGATATATTGATCAGTTACTATCAGCGTTGACCTCTCTACTGTAGCCTTGAACGAGATATATTGATCAGTTACTATCAGCGTTGACCTCTCTACTGTAGCCTTGAACGAGATATATTGATCAGTTACTATCAGCGTTGACCTCTCTACTGTAGCCTTGAACGAGATATATTGATCAGTTACTATCAGCGTTGACCTCTCTACTGTAGCCTTGAACGAGATATATTGATCAGTTACTATCAGCGTTGACCTCTCTACTGTAGCCTTGAACGAGATATATTGATCAGTTACTATCAGCGTTGACCTCTCTACTGTAGCCTTGAACGAGATATATTGATCAGTTACTATCAGCGTTGACCTCTCTACTGTAGCCTTGAACGAGATATATTGATCAGTTACTATCAGCGTTGACCTCTCTACTGTAGCCTTGAACGAGATATATTGATCAGTTACTATCAGCGTTGACCTCTCTACTGTAGCCTTGAACGAGATATATTGATCAGTTACTATCAGCGTTGACCTCTCTACTGTAGCCTTGAACGAGATATATTGATCAGTTACTATCAGCGTTGACCTCTCTACTGTAGCCTTGAACGAGATATATTGATCAGTTACTATCAGCGTTGACCTCTCTACTGTAGCCTTGAACGAGATATATTGATCAGTTAATATCAGCGTTGACCTCTCTACTGTAGCCTTGAACGAGATATATTGATCAGTTACTATCAGCGTTGACCTCTCTACTGTAGCCTTGAACGAGATATATTGATCAGTTACTATCAGCGTTGACCTCTCTACTGTAGCCTTGAACGAGATATATTGATCAGTTACTATCAGCGTTGACCTCTCTACTGTAGCCTTGAACGAGATATATTGATCAGTTACTATCAGCGTTGACCTCTCTACTGTAGCCTTGAACGAGATATATTGATCAGTTACTATCAGCGTTGACCTCTCTACTGTAGCCTTGAACGAGATATATTGATCAGTTACTATCAGCGTTGACCTCTCTACTGTAGCCTTGAACGAGATATATTGATCAGTTACTATCAGCGTTGACCTCTCTACTGTAGCCTTGAACGAGATATATTGATCAGTTACTATCAGCGTTGACCTCTCTACTGTAGCCTTGAACGAGATATATTGATCAGTTACTATCAGCGTTGACCTCTCTACTGTAGCCTTGAACGAGATATATTGATCAGTTACTATCAGCGTTGACCTCTCTACTGTAGCCTTGAACGAGATATATTGATCAGTTACTATCAGCGTTGACCTCTCTACTGTAGCCTTGAACGAGATATATTGATCAGTTACTATCAGCGTTGACCTCTCTACTGTAGCCTTGAACGAGATATATTGCTCAGTTACTATCAGCGTTGACCTCTCTACTGTAGCCTTGAACGAGATATATTGATCAGTTACTATCAGCGTTGACCTCTCTACTGTAGCCTTGAACGAGATATATTGATCAGTTACTATCAGCGTTGACCTCTCTACTGTAGCCTTGAACGAGATATATTGATCAGTTACTATCAGCGTTGACCTCTCTACTGTAGCCTTGAACGAGATATATTGATCAGTTACTATCAGCGTTGACCTCTCTACTGTAGCCTTGAACGAGATATATTGATCAGTTACTATCAGCGTTGACCTCTCTACTGTAGCCTTGAACGAGATATATTGATCAGTTACTATCAGCGTTGACCTCTCTACTGTAGCCTTGAACGAGATATATTGATCAGTTACTATCAGCGTTGACCTCTCTACTGTAGCCTTGAACGAGATATATTGATCAGTTACTATCAGCGTTGACCTCTCTACTGTAGCCTTGAACGAGATATATTGATCAGTTACTATCAGCGTTGACCTCTCTACTGTAGCCTTGAACGAGATATATTGATCAGTTACTATCAGCGTTGACCTCTCTACTGTAGCCTTGAACGAGATATATTGATCAGTTACTATCAGCGTTGACCTCTCTACTGTAGCCTTGAACGAGATATATTGATCAGTTACTATCAGCGTTGACCTCTCTACTGTAGCCTTGAACGAGATATATTGATCAGTTACTATCAGCGTTGACCTCTCCTTGAACGAGATATATTGATCAGTTACTATCAGCGTTGACCTCTCTACTGTAGCCTTGAACGAGATATATTGATCAGTTACTATCAGCGTTGACCTCTCTACTGTAGCCTTGAACGAGATATATTGATCAGTTACTATCAGCGTTGACCTCTCTACTGTAGCCTTGAACGAGATATATTGATCAGTTACTATCAGCGTTGACCTCTCTACTGTAGCCTTGAACGAGATATATTGATCAGTTACTATCAGCGTTGACCTCTCTACTGTAGCCTTGAACGAGATATATTGATCAGTTACTATCAGCGTTGTCCTCTCTACTGTAGCCTTGAACGAGATATATTGATCAGTTACTATCAGCGTTGACCTCTCTACTGTAGCCTTGAACGAGATATATTGATCAGTTACTATCAGCGTTGACCTCTCTACTGTAGCCTTGAACGAGATATATTGATCAGTTACTATCAGCGTTGACCTCTCTACTGTAGCCTTGAACGAGATATATTGATCAGTTACTATCAGCGTTGACCTCTCTACTGTAGCCTTGAACGAGATATATTGATCAGTTACTATCAGCGTTGACCTCTCTACTGTAGCCTTGAACGAGATATATTGATCAGTTACTATCAGCGTTGACCTCTCTACTGTAGCCTTGAACGAGATATATTGATCAGTTACTATCAGCGTTGACCTCTCTACTGTAGCCTTGAACGAGATATATTGATCAGTTACTATCAGCGTTGACCTCTCTACTGTAGCCTTGAACGAGATATATTGATCAGTTACTATCAGCGTTGACCTCTCTACTGTAGCCTTGAACGAGATATATTGATCAGTTACTATCAGCGTTGACCTCTCTACTGTAGCCTTGAACGAGATATATTGATCTGTTACTATCAGCGTTGACCTCTCTACTGTAGCCTTGAACGAGATATATTGATCAGTTACTATCAGCGTTGACCTCTCGACTGTAGCTTGAACGAGATGATCAGTTACTATCCTTGAACGAGATCTATTGATCAGTTACTATCAGCGTTGACCTCTCTACTGTAGCCTTGAGCGAGATATATTGATCAGTTACTATCAGCGTTGACCTCTCTACTGTAGCCTTGAGCGAGATATATTGATCAGTTACTATCAGCGTTGACCTCTCTACTGTAGCCTTGAGCGAGATATATTGATCAGTTACTATCAGCGTTGACCTCTCTACTGTAGCCTTGAACGAGATATATTGATCAGTTACTATCAGCGTTGACCTCTCTACTGTAGCCTTGAACGAGATATATTGATCAGTTACTATCAGCGTTGACCTCTCTACTGTAGCCTTGAACGAGATATATTGATCAGTTACTATCAGCGTTGACCTCTCTACTGTAGCCTTGAACGAGATATATTGATCAGTTACTATCAGCGTTGACCTCTCTACTGTAGCCTTGAACGAGATATACTGATCAGTCACTATCTGCGTTGACCTCTCTACTGTAGCCTTGAACGAGATATATTGATCAGTTACTATCAGCGTTGACCTCTCTACTGTAGCCTTGAACGAGATATATTGATCAGTTACTATCAGCGTTGACCTCTCTACTGTAGCCTTGAACGAGATATATTGATCAGTTACTATCAGCGTTGACCTCTCTACTGTAGCCTTGAACGAGATATATTGATCAGTTACTATCAGCGTTGACCTCTCTACTGTAGCCTTGAACGAGATATATTGATCAGTTACTATCAGCGTTGACCTCTCTACTGTAGCCTTGAACGAGATATATTGATCAGTTACTATCAGCGTTGACCTCTCTACTGTAGCCTTGAACGAGATATATTGATCAGTTACTATCAGAGTTGACCTCTCTACTGTAGCCTTGAACGAGATATATTGATCAGTTACTATCAGCGTTGACCTCTCTACTGCAGCCTTGAACGAGATATATTGATCAGTTACTATCAGCGTTGACCTCTCTACTGTAGCCTTGAACGAGATATATTGATCAGTTACTATCAGCGTTGACCTCTCTACTGTAGCCTTGAACGAGATATATTGATCAGTTACTATCAGCGTTGACCTCTCTACTGTAGCATTGAACGAGATATATTGATCAGTTACTATCAGCATTGACCTCTCTACTGCAGCCTTGAACGAGATATATTGATCAGTTACTATCAGCGTTGACCTCTCTACTGTAGCATTGAACGAGATATATTGATCAGTTACTATCAGCGTTGACCTCTCTACTGTAGCCTTGAACGAGATATATTGATCAGTTACTATCAGCGTTGACCTCTCTACTGTAGCCTTGAACGAGATATATTGATCAGTTACTATCATCGTTGTCCTCTCTAATGAAGCCTTGAACGAGATATAATGATCAGTTACTATCAGCGTTGACCTCTCTACTGTAGCCTTGAACGAGATATATTGATCAGTTACTATCAGCGTTGACCTCTCTACTGTAGCCTTGAACGAGATATATTGATCAGTTACTATCAGCGTTGACCTCTCTACTGTAGCCTTGAACGAGATATATTGATCAGTTACTATCAGCGTTGACCTCTCTACTGTAGCCTTGAACGAGATATATTGATCAGTTACTATCAGCGTTGACCTCTCTACTGTAGCCTTGAACGAGATATATTGATCAGTTACTATCAGCGTTGACCTCTCTACTGTAGCCTTGAACGAGATATATTGATCAGTTACTATCAGCGTTGACCTCTCTACTGTAGCCTTGAACGAGATATATTGATCAGTTACTATCAGCGTTGACCTCTCTACTGTAGCCTTGAACGAGATATATTGATCAGTTACTATCAGCGTTGACCTCTCTACTGTAGCCTTGAACGAGATATATTGATCAGTTACTATCAGCGTTGACCTCTCTACTGTAGCCTTGAACGAGATATATTGATCAGTTACTATCAGCGTTGACCTCTCTACTGTAGCCTTGAACGAGATATATTGATCAGTTACTATCAGCGTTGACCTCTCTACTGTAGCCTTGAACGAGATATATTGATCAGTTACTATCAGCGTTGACCTCTCTACTGTAGCCTTGAACGAGATATATTGATCAGTTACTATCAGCGTTGACCTCTCTACTGTAGCCTTGAACGAGATATATTGATCAGTTACTATCAGCGTTGACCTCTCTACTGTAGCCTTGAACGAGATATATTGATCAGTTACTATCAGCGTTGACCTCTCTACTGTAGCCTTGAACGAGATATATTGATCAGTTACTATCAGCGTTGACCTCTCTACTGTAGCCTTGAACGAGATATATTGATCAGTTACTATCAGCGTTGACCTCTCTACTGTAGCCTTGAACGAGATATATTGATCAGTTACTATCAGCGTTGACCTCTCTACTGTAGCCTTGAACGAGATATATTGATCAGTTACTATCAGCGTTGACCTCTCTACTGTAGCCTTGAACGAGATATATTGATCAGTTACTATCAGCGTTGACCTCTCTACTGTAGCCTTGAACGAGATATATTGATCAGTTACTATCAGCGTTGACCTCTCTACTGTAGCCTTGAACGAGATATATTGATCAGTTACTGTAGCCTTGAACGAGATATATTGATCAGCTATCAGCGTTGACCTCTCTACTGTAGCCTTGAACGAGATATATTGATCAGTTACTATCAGCGTTGACCTCTCTACTGTAGCCTTGAACGAGATATATTGATCAGTTACTATCAGCGTTGACCTCTCTACTGTAGCCTTGAACGAGATATATTGATCAGTTACTATCAGCGTTGACCTCTCTACTGTAGCCTTGAACGAGATATATTGATCAGTTACTATCAGCGTTGACCTCTCTACTGTAGCCTTGAACGAGATATATTGATCAGTTACTATCAGCGTTGACCTCTCTACTGTAGCCTTGAACGAGATATATTGATCAGTTACTATCAGCGTTGACCTCTCTACTGTAGCCTTGAACGAGATATATTGATCAGTTACTATCAGCGTTGACCTCTCTACTGTAGCCATGAACGAGATATATTGATCAGTTACTATCAGCGTTGACCTCTCTACTGTAGCCTTGAACGAGATATATTGATCAGTTACTATCAGCGTTGACCTCTCTACTGTAGCCTTGAACGAGATATATTGATCAGTTACTATCAGCGTTGACCTCTCTACTGTAGCCTTGAACGAGATATATTGATCAGTTACTATCAGCGTTGACCTCTCTACTGTAGCCTTGAACGAGATATATTGATCAGTTACTATCAGCGTTGACCTCTCTACTGTAGCCTTGAACGAGATATATTGATCAGTTACTATCAGCGTTGACCTCTCTACTGTAGCCTTGAACGAGATATATTGATCAGTTACTATCAGCGTTGACCTCTCTACTGTAGCCTTGAACGAGATATATTGATCAGTTACTATCAGCGTTGTCCTCTCTACTGTAGCCTTGAACGAGATATATTGATCAGTTACTATCAGCGTTGACCTCTCTACTGTAGCCTTGAACGAGATATATTGATCAGTTACTATCAGCGTTGACCTCTCTACTGTAGCCTTGAACGAGATATATTGATCAGTTACTATCAGCGTTGACCTCTCTACTGTAGCCTTGAACGAGATATATTGATCAGTTACTATCAGAGTTGACCTCTCTACTGTAGCCTTGAACGAGATATATTGATCAGTTACTATAAGCGTTGACCTCTCTACTGTAGCCTTGAACGAGATATATTGATCAGTTACTATCAGCGTTGACCTCGAGATATATTGATCTACTGCGTTGACCTCTCTAGCCTTGAACGAGATATATTGATCAGTTACTATCAGCGTTGACCTCTCTACTGTAGCCTTGAACGAGATATACTGATCAGTCACTATCTGCGTTGACCTCTCTACTGTAGCCTTGAACGAGATATATTGATCAGTTACTAACAGCGTTGACCTTTCTACTGTAGCCTTGAACGAGATATATTGATCAGTTACTATCAGCGTTGTCCTCTCTACTGTAGCCTTGAACGAGATATATTGATCAGTTACTATCAGCGTTGACCTCTCTACTGTAGCCTTGAACGAGATATATTGATCAATTACTATCAGCGTTGACCTCTCTACTGTAGCCTTGAACGAGATATATTGATCAGATACTATCAGCGTTGACCTCTCTACTGTAGCCTTGAACGAGATATATTGATCAGTTACTATCAGCGTTGACCTCTCTACTGTAGCCTTGAACGAGACATATTGATCAGTTACTATCAGCGTTGACCTCTCTACTGTAGCCTTGAACGAGATATATTGATCAATTACTATCAGCGTTGACCTCTCTACTGTAGCCTTGAACGAGATATATTGATCAGTTACTATCAGCGTTGACCTCTCTACTGTAGCCTTGAACGAGATATATTGATCAGTTACTATCAGCGTTGACCTCTCTACTGTAGCCTTGAACGAGATATATTGATCAGTTACTATCAGCGTTGACCTCTCTACTGTAGCCTTGAACGAGATATATTGATCAGTTACTATCAGCGTTGACCTCTCTACTGTAGCCTTGAACGAGATATATTGATCAGTTACTATCAGCGTTGACCTCTCTACTGTAGCCTTGAACGAGATATATTGATCAGTTACTATCAGCGTTGTCCTCTCTACTGTAGCCTTGAACGAGATATATTGATCAGTTACTATCAGCGTTGACCTCTCTACTGTAGCCTTGAACGAGATATATTGATCAGTTACTATCAGCGTTGACCTCTCTACTGTAGCCTTGAACGAGATATATTGATCAGTTACTATCAGCGTTGACCTCTCTACTGTAGCCTTGAACGAGATATATTGATCAGTTACTATCAGCGTTGACCTCTCTACTGTAGCCTTGAACGAGATATATTGATCAGTTACTATCAGCGTTGACCTCTCTACTGTAGCCTTGAACGAGATATATTGATCAGTTACTATCAGCGTTGACCTCTCTACTGTAGCCTTGAACGAGATATATTGATCAGTTACTATCAGCGTTGACCTCTCTGCTGTAGCCTTGAACGAACTATATTGATCAGTTACTATCAGCGTTGACCTCTCTACTGTAGCCTTGAACGAGATATATTGATCAGTTACTATCAGCGTTGACCTCTCTACTGTAGCCTTGAACGAGATATATTGATCAGTTACTATCAGCGTTGACCTCTCTACTGTAGCCTTTAACGAGATATATTGATCAGTTACTATCAGCGTTGACCTCTCTACTGTAGCCTTGAACGAGATATATTGATCAGTTACTATCAGCATTGACCTCTCTACTGCAGCCTTGAACGCAGTTACTATCAGCGTTGTCCTCTCTGTAACGAGATATATTGATCAGTTACTATCAGCGTTGACCTCTCTACTGTAGCCTTTAACGAGATATATTGATCAGTTACTATCAGCGTTGACCTCTCTACTGTAGCCTTGAACGAGATATATTGATCAGTTACTATCAGCGTTGACCTCTCTACTGTAGCCTTGAACGAGATATATTGATCAGTTACTATCAGCGTTGACCTCTCTACTGTAGCCTTGAACGAGATATATTGATCAGTTACTATCAGCGTTGACCTCTCTACTGTAGCCTTGAACGAGATATATTGATCAGTTACTATCAGCGTTGACCTCTCTACTGTAGCCTTGAACGAGATATATTGATCAGTTACTATCAGCGTTGACCTCTCTACTGTAGCCTTGAACGAGATATATTGATCAGTTACTATCAGCGTTGACCTCTCTACTGTAGCCTTGAACGAGATATATTGATCAGTTACTATCAGCGTTGACCTCTCTACTGTAGCCTTGAACGAGATATATTGATCAGTTACTATCAGCGTTGACCTCTCTACTGTAGCCTTGAACGAGATATATTGATCAGTTACTATCAGCGTTGACCTCTCTACTGTAGCCTTGAACGAGATATATTGATCAGTTACTATCAGCGTTGACCTCTCTACTGTAGCCTTGAACGAGATATATTGATCAGTTACTATCAGCGTTGACCTCTCTACTGTAGCCTTGAACGAGATATATTGATCAGTTACTATCAGCGTTGACCTCTCTACTGTAGCCTTGAACGAGATATATTGATCAGTTACTATCAGCGTTGACCTCTCTACTGTAGCCTTGAACGAGATATATTGATCAGTTACTATCAGCGTTGACCTCTCTACTGTAGCCTTGAACGAGATATATTGATCAGTTACTATCAGCGTTGACCTCTCTACTGTAGCCTTGAACGAGATATATTGATCAGTTACTATCAGCGTTGACCTCTCTACTGTAGCCTTGAACGAGATATATTGATCAGTTACTATCAGCGTTGACCTCTCTACTGTAGCCTTGAACGAGATATATTGATCAGTTACTATCAGCGTTGACCTCTCTACTGTAGCCTTGAACGAGATATATTGATCAGTTACTATCAGCGTTGACCTCTCTACTGTAGCCTTGAACGAGATATATTGATCAGTTACTATCAGCGTTGACCTCTCTACTGTAGCCTTGAACGAGATATATTGATCAGTTACTATCAGCGTTGACCTCTCTACTGTAGCCTTGAACGAGATATATTGATCAGTTACTATCAGCGTTGACCTCTCTACTGTAGCCTTGAACGAGATATATTGATCAGTTACTATCAGCGTTGACCTCTCTACTGTAGCCTTGAACGAGATATATTGATCAGTTACTATCAGCGTTGACCTCTCTACTGTAGCCTTGAACGAGATATATTGATCAGTTACTATCAGCGTTGACCTCTCTACTGTAGCCTTGAACGAGATATATTGATCAGTTACTATCAGCGTTGACCTCTCTACTGTAGCCTTGAACGAGATATATTGATCAGTTACTATCAGCGTTGACCTCTCTACTGTAGCCTTGAACGAGATATATTGATCAGTTACTATCAGCGTTGACCTCTCTACTGTAGCCTTGAACGAGATATATTGATCAGTTACTATCAGCGTTGACCTCTCTACTGTAGCCTTGAACGAGATATATTGATCAGTTACTATCAGCGTTGACCTCTCTACTGTAGCCTTGAACGAGATATATTGATCAGTTACTATCAGCGTTGACCTCTCTACTGTAGCCTTGAACGAGATATATTGATCAGTTACTATCAGCGTTGACCTCTCTACTGTAGCCTTGAACGAGATATATTGATCAGTTACTATCAGCGTTGACCTCTCTACTGTAGCCTTGAACGAGATATATTGATCAGTTACTATCAGCGTTGACCTCTCTACTGTAGCCTTGAACGAGATATATTGATCAGTTACTATCAGCGTTGACCTCTCTACTGTAGCCTTGAACGAGATATATTGATCAGTTACTATCAGCGTTGACCTCTCTACTGTAGCCTTGAACGAGATATATTGATCAGTTACTATCAGCGTTGACCTCTCTACTGCAGCCTTGAACGAGATATATTGATCAGTTACTATCAGCGTTGACCTCTCTACTGTAGCCTTGAACGAGATATATTGATCAGTTACTATCAGCGTTGACCTCTCTACTGTAGCCTTGAACGAGATATATTGATCAGTTACTATCAGCGTTGACCTCTCACTGTAGCCTTGAACGAGATATATTGATCTTACTGTTACTATCAGACCTCTCTACAGTAGCCTTGAACGAGATATATTGATCAGTTACTATCAGCGTTGACCTCTCGCAGCCTTGATATATTGTCAGTAACTTGACCTACTGCACGAGAGATATATTGATCAGCCTTGACTGCAGCCTTGAACGAGATATATTGATCAGTTACTATCAGCGTTGACCTCTCTACTGTAGCCTTGAACGAGATATATTGATCAGTTACTATCAGCGCTGACCTCTCTACTGTAGCCTTGAACGAGATATATTGATCAGTTACTATCAGCGTTGACCTCTCTACTGTAGCCTTGAACGAGATATATTGATCAGTTACTATCAGCGTTGACCTCTCTACTGTAGCCTTGAACGAGATATATTGATCAGTTACTATCAGCGTTGACCTCTCTACTGTAGCCTTGAACGAGATATATTGATCAGTTACTATCAGCGTTGACCTCTCTACTGTAGCCTTGAACGAGATATATTGATCAGTTACTATCAGCGTTGACCTCTCTACTGTAGCCTTGAACGAGATATATTGATCAGTTACTATCAGCGTTGACCTCTCTACTGTAGCCTTGAACGAGATATATTGATCAGTTACTATCAGCGTTGACCTCTCTACTGTAGCCTTGAACGAGATATATTGATCAGTTACTATCAGCGTTGACCTCTCTACTGTAGCCTTGAACGAGATATATTGATCAGTTACTATCAGCGTTGACCTCTCTACTGTAGCCTTGAACGAGATATATTGATCAGTTACTATCAGCGTTGACCTCTCTACTGTAGCCTTGAACGAGATATATTGATCAGTTACTATCAGCGTTGACCTCTCTACTGTAGCCTTGAACGAGATATATTGATCAGTTACTATCAGCGTTGACCTCTCTACTGTAGCCTTGAACGAGATATATTGATCAGTTACTATCAGCGTTGACCTCTCTACTGTAGCCTTGAACGAGATATATTGATCAGTTACTATCAGCGTTGACCTCTCTACTGTAGCCTTGAACGAGATATATTGATCAGTTACTATCAGCGTTGTCCTCTCTACTGTAGCCTTGAACGAGATATATTGATCAGTTACTATCAGCGTTGACCTCTCTACTGTAGCCTTGAACGAGATATATTGATCAGTTACTATCAGCGTTGACCTCTCTACTGTAGCCTTGAACGAGATATATTGATCAGTTACTATCAGCGTTGACCTCTCTACTGTAGCCTTGAACGAGATATATTGATCAGTTACTATCAGCGTTGACCTCTCTTCTGCAGCCTTGAACGAGATATATTGATCAGTTACTATCAGCGTTGACCTCTCTACTGTAGGCTTGAACGAGATATATTGATCAGTTACTATCAGCGTTGACCTCTCTACTGTAGCCTTGAACGAGATATATTGATCAGTTACTATCAGCGCTGACCTCTCTACTGTAGCCTTGAACGAGATATATTGATCAGTTTCTATCAGCGTTGACCTCTCTACTGTAGCCTTGAACGAGATATATTGATCAGTTACTATCAGCGTTGTCCTCTCTACTGTAGCCTTGAACGAGATATATTGATCACTTACTATCAGCGTTGACCTCTCTACTGTAGCCTTGAACGAGATATATTGATCAGTTACTATCAGCGTTGACCTCTCTACTGTAGCCTTGAACGAGATATATTGATCAGTTACTATCAGCGTTGACCTCTCGACTGTAGCCTTTAACGAGATATATTGATCAGTTACTATCAGCGTTGTCCTCTCTACTGTAGCCTTGAACGAGATATATTGATCAGTTACTATCAGCGTTGACCTCTCTTCTGCAGCCTTGAACGAGATATATTGATCAGTTACTATCAGCGTTGACCTCTCTACTGTAGCCTTGAACGAGATATATTGATCAGTTACTATCAGCGTTGACCTCTCTACTGTAGCCTTGAACGAGATATATTGATCAGTTACTATCAGCGCTGACCTCTCTACTGTAGCCTTGAACGAGATATATTGATCAGTTACTATCAGCACTGACCTCTCTACTGTAGCCTTGAACGAGATATATTGATCAGTTACTATCAGCGTTGACCTCTCTACTGTAGCCTTGAACGAGATATATTGATCAGTTACTATCAGCGTTGTCCTCTCTACTGTTGCCTTGAACGAGATATATTGATCACTTACTATCAGCGTTGACCTCTCTACTGTAGCCTTGAACGAGATATATTGATCAGTTACTATCAGCGTTGACCTCTCTACTGTAGCCTTGAACGAGATATATTGATCAGTTACTATCAGCGTTGTCCTCTCTAATGTAGCCTTGAACGAGATATATTGATCAGTTACTATCAGCGTTGACCTCTCTACTGTAGCCTTGAACGAGATATATTGATCAGTTACTATCAGCGTTGACCTCTCGACTCTAGCCTTTAACGAGATATATTGATCAGTTACTATCAGCGTTGTCCTCTCTACTGTAGCCTTGAACGAGATATATT